>NW_026699926.1:0-57938 GCF_030435755.1 Ochotona princeps | reverse complement strand
CATCCCCTCTTGAAAAAACCCACCCTGCATGCAGAGATACTTACAAGAACAACTTGCATGCAGCGACGATTCGCTTAGAGGACCCCCCGTAGTAGTGCCACACAGCTTGCATGCAGACACAATTTCTCTATAAATTGAGAACAGCCTGCATGCACAGCAACAGCCACTGGACGACTCTTTTGACAGCATGCATGCATATTACATTACACGTACTAGACAGACAGCGTGTACACGATTCCTGTGGAAGCGTGCATGCACATTACTTATAACAGCTATTCATAGTAGTGGTGGGTCTATCACTATACATACAGCATGTACACGACTCTTCTGAAACCTTGCCTTGATAGTATATAACGCATATATATATATATATATAGATATATCTGACGAATATATTGTACAAGGTGGTGATCCTCCAGTTATGGACTTCTACACAGTATGTCGTAACACTTATACATACAGAAACATAAGTGTGTATATATAAATATATCTTTACATATATACATACCAATATACATATATACATATATATATATATCTACATACATACATACCAATAGATATATCCACATATATACATACTAATATATATATCCAGATATATGCATACCAGTATGTAGATCTACATGTATACATACAACTATATATATCTACATATATACATACCAATATATATATCTACAGATATACATACAATATATGGCAATATCTACGTATATACATGCCAATAGTAAAGGGTGATGGTACTGCGGGTATATACTTTGACTCAGTATGTGGTATCATATATACACACATACAAACCCACACATAGTAAACATGGAGATGCATACATAAGTATGTGAAACGTATAGTATAACTACTAGTACTACTGCATTCACAGGCATAGACAGAAGGAAAGACCAGGAGAATGTAAGGAAGGAGAGAAGGTGAGAAAATAGATCCCCTCCTAGGAAGAAGAAGAACAAGAAGAAGGAAAAGAAAACGAAAATGACTGATGAAGAAAATGTGTAGAGATATGAGACTTATCCTTTGCAAAACACCTTACCAAGAAGAAGACGAAGAAAAGTAAAGAAGGAAAAGAAGACGTAGCAGTAGTAGTGGGAGGAGGAGAGGAGGGACATGCACGTAGAGACGTACTCTCTTCTCTCACACGTCTAGGACGCAGCTAAACACTCAAACATAAGAAGATATAGGAAAAGAGAGACAAGGAGAAAACAAGAAAGACAGGAAAGAAAGAGAAAACAGAGTAAACATACATGAAGTCACTTCCTCCCTCAAAAGAGTAGAGACAGACGGAGGGACGGAGAGGAAAAACAGAAAAAGAGAAAGAAATACTTGAAACTTACCTCAAAAGAGAAGTAGAGAAAGAAGGAGAGACGGAGAGAAAAACAGAACAAGTTAAAAAGAAAGAGAAAATACAGTACACATAAACGTAAAATTACTACCTACCTCAATGGAGATGCATACCAAATTTGTTTTGTAGCATAGTGTCTGTTGAGGACGAATGTAGCCCCAGAACGACATTTAATCGACAGCACTCCTTCCTGAAAAAAACATATAACCCACGAAAGCACTAGAAAAATCGTCATTTTCTTCTTCGTGTTCTTCCACGTTTCCAGATAGCCTCCCTGTCTTTCACTTTACTCATCATTCGAACACAATATATATATATATATATGAATACATATATCTTATATATGTGAGAATAGATACTGTAAGAGAGTCATAAAAAGGGTAGTACCTCACTGGGAATATATATATATATGCGGAACACGATTGTACGGTTGATGAGGGTAATGTCTTCTTTGTGTTTGCAGCGGCAACACGGAAACAACTACAAAGCACTTTTGTTATATAAACAGGGAGAGCATCCACATATTAGTGAATATATATGTCTGTGTGTATTTGTGTGTGTGTGTGTGTACGTACGTACGTACGTACGTATGTGCGTGTATTCATGTGTGCCTGTGTACGTATGTGTGAGACTCTCTGTTTGAGCTACTGTTTGCGCATGCGCTGGGAGGCAGAAAGAGAGAGAGGGAGAGAGAGACGAAAATTACACTGCACCGCCCCACTTATATATATATATATATATATACGTATATATGTATCTATGTGTATTGATTCATATTTGTATAGAGAGGGGAGAGTGAGAGAAGAAGAGAAAGACAGGAAAAAGTGAGAGAGGTGAAAACAGACAGACAGACAAACAGCGAGAGAGAGAGAGAGAGAAAAAAAAAGAAAGAAAGGAGAAAAGCATTTTCCTGCTTTACATATATACGTATATATATAGTGATAGGGAGAGATAGAAAAAAAGAGTGAGGTACAAGTAAAGTACACGTACATTTTGACACAATACAAATACATATGCTTGTATGTATGTACGCACAAATATACCAATATAAGACACCTGCGTGACAGTTTGCACGTATGTAACTATGCATGTATATATATATATATGGATAGAGAGAGCTTTGAATGTGTGTATATATATACAAGTGTTTGATAGGCAAATATATACCTCACAAGTATTCCCTCTCGAACACTACTATACGAGATACAAGTGCACAGAGACAGAGAAAGAGAGAAAGAGATAGATATAGAGAGACAGAGATTTGAAAATATGTTGAGGTTTACTGATATAGTATAACCTTGTGACTACATTTCTTCATCAAATGTACATCTAATATGGAAGTCCTTCAAACACAATTTCTGATACTTACAACTATATATATGCATACGTACATATATAAATATATGGAGACATATGTGTACAAATACCTCTATATAGAGATAGAGATAGACCACAATGTGAATGTGAATTGAGGTCTAGTGATATAATATATCCTTGTAACTACTATCCCTTATCAAATATATATTCAATATGGAAGCCTCTCAAACATAATCATAATATATGCCAGTATATATAGACATATATATATATATATACAGAGAGAGAGAGAGAGAGAGAGGCAGACAGACAGACAGACGAAGATGTAAATGCATATGGAGGTTTGAGGAGATAACATTCCCTTGTGACTGCTATTCTTTTTATCAAAAGTATAACATATGTAGGATCTACTGAAACACAACTATAATACACACAAGTATATAAATGTATATGTACATATATAGAGAGAGATAGAGACATACAGAGATATGAATGCGTATCGAGGTTTGGTGATATTTTATATTCCCCTTTGACTGCTGTTCCCTTATCAAATGTACATCAAATTTGAAAGCCCGTCAGAGACAACAATCGCCTGTTTCCTTTCATTTTTTGTGGACAATCGTATATATATGCACATACACCTATGCACTCATATGCTCTTGCATGCACACACAATATACATATGTATATACAGATGTATGTGTGCATGTATATATATATATATATATATATATTAGGACAGATAGATGAAGAGTTTTCTTGCAAAGGTGATTAGATAATATTTTCCTGTTCCTGTGTAGGAAGGAGATACTACCAGCTGGAAAGACAGATATACATACATCTACATCTACCAGTAACAGTGTCTGGTGTGTGTGAATCAGAGGGGAGAGGAAGAAGTGGAGGAGGAGGAGGAGGAGCAGGAGCAGGAGAAACCAAAACTATAAGAAACAGCCTTGTAGTCGCCGATCACGTCTTCTACACAATTCTACTTCCTTCAGCTGGGTCGTGTATATTCTCTCCCATATTCAATATATACATATATATATATATATATATATATATATATGTACGTATATATATATATATGTTCCTATACCGACGTACTTACATGCCTACAGCGTCTTGTGTGTGTATTGTGTGTCTATAGAGATGGAATATGAAAAAGGGCAAAGTAGCCGCATTTACTTCTAGACAGTACTACTTCCCTTTTTTCTATAGCAATATATATTGTTTCTATATTGTAATCAAAATATACGCATATACATGTATATATACGTATGTATATATATATATATTTACAGTGTCTTGGGTATGTATAGAGGAGAACTTTAAAAGGGAGAATTAGCCGCATTTAGTTTCTTCTATACAATACTACTTCCTTTTCAGAGCAACAGAAATTAAAGCTATCACAATATATACATATGTACCCATATATATACATATATATATATAATTATGTACCTACGTATGCCTAGCGTATTGTGTCTGTATAGATATATGCTATATCCATCTAGCACATTTGATGCACATAGCTATATACCATATACGTCTAGCAAACTGGGTGTATATATATATATATACATGTACATATATATACGTCTAGCATATTGCGTGTGTATAAATATATATATATATATATATATACACGTCTAGCATATTGGGTGTGCGTAGATATATATATATACATATATATACGTCTAGCATATTGGGTGTGTGTAAATATATATATACATATATATACGTCTAGCATATTGGGTATATATATATATGTCTCTAGCGTAAACAACATAAAAATCCTCCTGTCCTTTCTCTGTAAATGCAAAAAATTTACGTTAGAACCACTTGACGTATAGCGATGCATGCAAATGAGATGCAGGGGCTCTGTACGTAGAGGAAGGATAGGACATTTACAGAGAAAGGATAGGAGGCCGTTTACATTATGTGCAACAAACAGTGACCTTCCTATTGCATTGAATACCCTCTGAGAAAAAATTGTGTGTGTGTGTGTGTGTGTGGCCGTGTATGTATGTATGTATATAACTTTCTTCTTCCTTCTTGAGAGACGAGAATGAAGAGAAAAAAGAGAGGAAGTAGAGATATATACAGCAAAGCGTGTATAAAATGTTTGAGGTTCTTTCGTCTCTCCTCCTGCATGAAGCGCAAACGTGAGATACACTATTAACACTGAGGAAGAGAAATGCAGATGAAAACTTGCACCTAGCTCCAAAAAAACACACTCAGCATACTAAAGCGAAAGAGAAGGAAGTGGAGGAACAAGTTAACGAAGAACATTCCAAAGATTGGAGGACACAAAAAAAGGAGAAGTAGAAAACGAAAACGCACTGAAGAAACACACGCGTGTATAATAATGAGGTGAAGCCCCCTGTCCTACCTCTCTCTTTCTCTTTCTTTTTACTAAGCCTGTATAACGACGAAGATTCATTTCTGAAAAATTTTTTTCAAGAAAACAATATCAAAAGGCACGTTGTTTCACAGTCGTATTGGTTTGGGTATGATGACCACGGCCTCCTTCGCGATGTACAGACACCTCATTGCCACGAAACAGAGGCGCATGCCTGTGTGCGTGTGGCTGTGTGCGGATAAATATACAGAATACCTCTACGCTCATTTGTGAAAGGAAAGGAAAAAGACATACACAGCGAGACACAAAGAACGAAAGAAAAGAAAAACGGAAAGAAAAGAGAAGGGAAAATATTTTGACCTACCGCATAGTCAAGTTCCTCTACACCCTCAATCTCGCTACTCTCAACTTTCTCAAAAAGATACTTCAACAATTCATCTGCCGCTCGTTGGTACTGTATGTCATCACGAGCCGATAGATCGTTTGATTCATTCTTTTTTGAATTTGCGTTACAAATACTCCGTTGCTTCTCCTCCTTCTCCTTCTCCTTTTTCTCCTCCTCCTCTTCTATCTCGTCTTTCTTCCTCTCCTGCTGTTGTTGTTTTCGCTCATGCTGCTGCTGTGGGTGCGTTGGCTGCTGCTGCTGCTGTTTGGGGGGATTGGCTAACTGCTGATGATGATGATATTGTGAATACATTTGCTGCTGTTGTAGGAGCATATGCAGCTGTTGCTGCTGTTGTGGGTATACTACCTGCTGCAGCTGTTGATGCTGTTGTGGGTGCACTACCTGCTGCTGCTTCTGCTTCTGCATCTGCTGGTGTTCATCTGATTGACGTAATGACATTCGCTGTTGCTGTCTGCGCATTCCTGTGCCTGCTGCTGCTGTTGGTGCAGCTGCTGTGAAAAGATCTCCTCTTTCTTGTGCTCCTCCTCATGCTCCTGCTGCTGCTGCTGCCTATGCTGGTGTATATCTATCTTCTTTATTTTCTTCTCCTCCTGTGGCTGCAGCTGTTGCTGTTGATGATGAAGAAGATGCTGATCATGACGTATGCTCTCATTATAGTGTCTCTGCTGTTGTCGTAGTGGTGCAGGAGGGGTTGTTCGAAACCACCTTCTTCGCGTAAGCATTTCGCTGCTGCTGCTGTTGTTGTTGACATAGAAAGATGATGCTGACAGAACACTGCAGCTGCTTAATGGCGTGTTCCTATGCTCTGAGAACCCCCCATGAATGACTATTACTATTACTAGTAGTCGTAGTAGTACGACCAAGTTCGTGCTTTCTGTTGTACGGTTGCTGCTGCTGCTGATACTGTTGCGATAGTAGTAGTGGTAGTAATAGAAGTCGACCCATGTCTGGCAATGGGACTTGCAGTGGTCCGGGGTGCCTCACTGCTGTTGCTGCTGCTGGTGATGCCCCTCCTCTTCCTGCTGCTACTGCTGCTGTTCTTGTCGCTGGGGCTGCTGCTGCCGGTGTTCCTCCTCTTCCTGCCACTGCTGCCGTCGCTGTTGCTGTTGCTGGAGTTGCTGTTGGTGCTGGAGCTGCTACTGCTGCTTCAACAGTAAGTCCTGAAAATCGTGCTACTGCTCGTAACCTGTGTGGGGTATTCTTCAGGACTAGTCTGCGACTGTTACTGCAAATCGACGATAGTGCAATTGCACTGCCAGTGCTCCTGGTGTTGTTGCTATTTGTGGAGCAAATCCTAATACTGCTGCTGGTGCTGCTGACGTTGTTACTGCTACTCCTGCGGTTGGTGGTGCTGCTGCTGCTGCTCTTCCGTCTGCTGATGTAGTTGAAAGCGTTGCCCTTGCTCCCTTGGCTGCTGCTGCTGCCGCCGATGCTGAACCTTCCCTGCTGTGGCCAAGGCGTAGGGCATCCTGACCATATGAAGCCAACTATCCTTCCTTCATACTGCTGCTGCTGCCCTCGCTCCTCTTGCTGCTGCTGCCCTCGCTCCTCTTGCTGCTGCTGCCCTCGCTGCTCTTGCTGCTGCCGCTGCTGCTCTTGCTGCTGTATCCTGGCCTTATAAACAGCAAAGGTTTTGCTAAGTAGTGTTTCTCTCCGTGGCTGCTGTAGCTGCTGCCATTGTGTCCAGGTTGGCCCCCACACTTGTACACTGTGCAAAGAAGAGCGCTGCAGTCGATGTGTTGCCTCATGACACTCCGTCCCTCCCCGCTGCTGCTGCTGGTGCCGCTGCTGGTGGTGGTGTTGTTGCTTCTGCGGGTCCTGCTGTTGCTGTTGCTGGTGCTGCTGCTGTTGTTGGTGCTGCTGCTGCACCAGCACAGTCCACCCACCGAATTTCCCTCGACGAACTGCCGTAGCGCAACACGCCATTGCAGCACCCCCATCCACCGGTGGTGCTGCTGTTGCTGCTGTTGCTGCTGCTGCTGCTACCGCCCTCATCGCTGCTAGCGCATTCGAGCGTACTCTCGGCTGAGTTTTCATAGGCCTTACTCAGGAGAAAATAGAAATGCGGCTGCACATCTACTCCATCGTCTTAGTAAAATATCACTATCTGACTTTGTATGTATCCATATACATGTGTAATATATATATATATCTGCAACAGTTTTACGCGTGTACGTCCATATCTGGAGGGATATCTTCATAAATGTGTGTCTGCATTCAGTACATTGATACAGGTCCAGGGAGCACTGCTTCATGTACATATATGTACATGTCGTAGTATTACGAAAATACGTACATAAATATAGTATATATATATATACGTATATATTTGTGCATAACACATGTTCAAAGAGCTCAAGGAAGCATTGCTGCGTGTATATGTATATATATATATATGTATTACGTATGTTCAAAGGGTTCAATAAGCATCGCTGATGCTGTTATTATTAGCATCTGTGCTGCTGCTGCTGCTGCTCTTATTATCAACGCTGCTTTTATTATAATTATCGCTACTACTGCTGCTGCTCTTACTATTAATGCTGCTGCTGTGGTTATTACTGATTTTGGTGCTATTACAATGAACGCTGTTGCTGTAGGATATCTGTATGTACATGCACACACATACACACTCGTATATACACACCCGAACACTAAAAATGCAGCTTCCCTTCGAAGAGCGCCGTGTGATATATATATAAAGATGACGCAAAGAGAGAGATGTAAAATAAATACACTCAAGAAAGAAAAAGAGTGTGGTTTTTCTTTTCAAAAGGCCGTGTGATTAATACATACAATATACCATATATGTGTGAGACATATATATATATAGTGGAGAAAGACCTCATGCAGCTTTTTTTTAAGGGCGCCGTGTGATTCACATTCATATATATGTATACAATTTAATTAAATAACCTCGCAGCAGCAATAAAAACGTAAGCCGTAAAGTACAAGCCATTCGCACGGTTATATGAAAGAGCTCATAAAAGCCATCAGCACCATAATGTCAGAGTCTCAGGCAAATCACCTTGGTATAGCAGAGTGCGCCGTGAAAGAACGGTGTATAAAAGTTTTTCTTGGGGAAGTAAGGAGAAAGTGACCACCATGCTAGTAGACTGAGGGATCTTGACAGACTGACCTACTAGTACGAATAGTAATAAGTATTTTACTTCTTCCAGGATATATGAAGGACTACACTAGATTTAAGAGCTTCGAAGTATTACCTTACTAGTACAAGGCACCGCAAAGTCATATGTATACTACTGCCTATCAATTGAGAGATCATGCTAGAGAGGGAGAAAATAGAAGAATACCTTAGGTGTAGAGGACAAGGAGATATAAAGCATCGATTGATTTTTTTTTCAGACGGTAAACTACAATAGGCTGGGAATGATGAAGAGTACCGTAGTAGTAGAATGCACAGCGTATATCCACAACTATATGTGTGTGTATAGAGTTATGTAAGTGTCCAAGTGCATTCTCGTCTACATAGAGAAACCCTCGTAGACTGAGAAACCTAGATAGAATACAACAGTAGCGAGCCCTAAGTGATACACATATAGAGAGAGAGATGGATAGATAGATAGACAGATATATAGATAGATATATATACATACGTATACTACTTTTTCGTCAGTAGAGAGATATAAGGCTAGAGTGAGAAAATACAGCTGATCTACCTGGAAATTGAGGAGTATACTACTATTCGACTGTTGCTCTCTATAGTCGGTAATGGAGAGCACCGAGGTACACGACGTATACTACTTCTTGTCAGTACGGAGCCCATGCCAAAGGAAGAAAAAGCTTGAACAGACTCTCCTATCAAGAAGCTCTGACAAAATTACACTCATGATTCTCGTCAGTATTGACAACGGACCGCTGTGGTGTGGAAACAAGCTTCGTCGCCGGTCCTATGAGTGTGTGCCACCATGCTATTACTACTACCACTACCGCTACTACAGCGACTACCGAGAACTCAAGAGTTGAGTATTTTCGAGGAATCGACGCTGTGCAGATGAAAAGGAAAAGTGGGCAGTTTTTATCTGTAGGATGTGGGTGTTCATATGGAGTGTGTGTGTGGAATTCCCGTTTGAATTTGTGGTTTTCTTTCTACGACCGCTACAACCATGGACAGACGACCTGAGACAAAGCGGGAGGGAGCTGCGGTAGGATGACACTGACAAAGACACGCGTTCAGCTTTACTTGTGTACCAAATGGTATGATTTCAGCGAGAAAACTAACTAGCGAATACCCACATTCAGATTTCTTTTACAAAAAAAAAATCAAGACCAAAACGTGATCTACTACTTTCACTTCGCCGTCACTAACAACACTCTCAACTATGATGCGGTGTGTAGACAATGGTTAAACTTTTATGCTGGAAAAGTACCTAGCATCCTGCATACTCTCATTCTACCCAGCTAACAGGCAGTTTTTGAGAGGGAGACCTAAAAAATGCTTTTTACATAAAAATTCGCTGCACAGACCGTCCCATATACGGTTGTGCTAACGAGAATGATGAAGACACGGCAAAGACAAGCCCTACCGCACACTTACACCACTGGAATTTCTCATGTAGAAAAATCGAGCTTTCTCTGCGCGAGGCATAACACTCCAGAACTGAAGATTGGGAGTCATTATAAACGAAGTGATGAGAAAAATACTGCTACTGCGGCTGCTGCCGCACGTGAGCCTTATTCGCCGTGCGAATGATTTCCACTACCAACACAGCACACCCGCCGAGCAGGTAGCAGCCTTCCCACGAAGGGCTTGGATGTGCGCCACAAATCGCTTGAATCGGAAAACAAAACTAGAATGCATGCAGGCATGCAAACTTTGAGTACTACACGGATAAGAGAAAACTCACAGGATCGTTGAGTGAGGGCAAGGACCGTGTATGTACGGCAGCAGCAGCCGCAGTAGCACACACTGGCCGTCAAGACGAACGGGCGGAGGGGTCCAAAGGGATTGCAGAGCAATTCAAAGCAGTTGCCATCCCTTTTTTTTCTATTCGGAAAAATATATCTGGAAACAAGAAATAAAAACTGTGAGTTGGAGCTGGAGGGATCTCAAAGGTACTAAAAAACTAGGAGGGTAAACAATATGAAGATGTGAAGGAGGTACTAGAATCGATGTACACACAGATACTCACCGGCCTCCGCCTCGCGAGCAGTATACGTGTGGGTGTACGTAGAACTACGAAAGTATACAAATCTCTTTCTCAGCTGTATGTTTGAGAGATGTCGTGAATTCTCTTTGAATATTAACACCGAGAAAACAGAACAGAAAAACACACACGATGAGATGCTAGGACTTCCATCATCGTATTCGGAGACGAAAGTAAGTCGTTACAGCTACGTCCGTGCATAAAGAGTTGACGCAGCAAAATACACACGAGCTCTCAAATCCCTACCGTATACATGAATGTATGGTAATATATGCATATATATATATATATATATGCGCACACATTAGATATCTCTCTATCAGGACCATGTGTTAATCATATGTAGGTGCGCACATGCATGTGAGTGTATAATGTAAACTCGTAATACACGTCGTACATACATCTATGACTGTACATGTGTGCCGTGAACATGTAATCTATTTACCTAGAAAGGTACACCCAACTCTTATGGCATACTCGTAATCCTGGGATATGAATACGGGTGCTTCCATTCTCACAGAAAAGGGTGTGTGTGTGTGTGTGTGTGTCTTCCCGAATAGTTGTGATATCTGGGCTTGCTTTCGTCGTTCTGCCAAAAAAGCAATGCTGCAGGAAGTCTAGCAGATATGATCGTGAATATGTATGAACACATACAGCGCAGCCAATAAACATTCGTCACTGAACTTTAAGAAGAGTATATGTATATTCATATCAAAATATCGCATAAGCAGGTGGTAGAAATGCTATCGATGGGTATTTCCGACGCTTCAACAACGAAACAATGCTGCAGAAGCTATTAGCAGGAAGTAGCTACTGAAAACTAAAGACATACCAGTGAATGTGGTCTACAACGCCCGCTGCTTTTACTATTCTTTAGATAAAAGGAGTTCGGGGGGGGGAGTTCGGCAGCTTAATGCAAGCTGCCACGTTCATTGTTCTTCTTCATGAGAGGGACATTTGTACGTGTCTGACATCTTGCGGCGAGACTACCGAGGTGTGGTCAATATGTTATACGCGGCGGGTCACGTGGGGTCACCGCCGGTATGCGGCGAGATAGTGCAAGGAAAACCTCTATTTAACAGACGCTTGCACAGCGAGCGTGCGTGAGAAAGTCCTTTTCCGCAAATGCGTCCGCCTCTGCAACTCTCGTAGTTGCTCTTCCCGTTAACCGGTCCTCGACGCAGAGAGTTTCATAGAAGTCCCTACAAAGAGGCGCGCGCCTTTGTCTACAAACCGCGTCTCCGGTGAAAAGCTCTAGAAAAGTACGAATCTAAGCCGCTTTGTATACTAGTCTCTCGCCAAGCCACTACACCACTGAACATCTTTCTGTATTTACTTCCGTTTCGTAACCAGACAACAAGGGTAGTGAAAATATGACTGACACTAGCGCAAGGAGCTGTGTAAGGGTCTGCTACAGGAGGCGAAAAGAGATATAACGTGGAGGAAGAATGCAAAAGAACTCGGATAGACGGCAGATACACGCGCGGTTGAAATGCTGTTCCACGTATAACACCTATATTTATCGGACCTCTGTCAATCTGCACGTGTTCGTCAGTGTGTGTGCGCGTGTACAGACCGCGGCACACGTTCGCGACGCAGGAGTCTAGATTCTACGTGTATGCAAGTGTGCTTCTTTTCAAGCGTGCAGAAACTTGTATGCACGACGCAAGAGTACTCAATGAGTACGCGCGCCTATGTATGTGTATGTCTGTGCAGAAGAAGGTACTTCGTGTGGTGTGTATGTACGGCGTCCAAATGACCCGCATACGTGCACATGCACAGAGCTAGCTGTACGTAGCCATGATGGCAAAAACACCTGCATGTGGCAGCGTAGATGTATACGTTCGCGTGTACCATGGGTTACAATATCGTTTGAATTACGTATACACGTGTATGCGTGGGTGTGTGTGTACCAACAGCAGGGCAATATGTATGTACGCACAATCGTGTGTGGACACCAATCTCAGTCTCATCCGTCGTGCATGCGGGCAGAGACAGGTAGAATCATATGTATAGTGTGTGCGTATATACACTAGTAGTACTAGCAGTAGCATTAGTAGTTACTGCACTAGATCCACGCAGAATCACGGGTATGTAAACCTGTATGTAAGTATTATGAATACACGCGTATACGCATCCGGTTCCATGTAATCGGCGTATACGGGCTGCTCCGGCCTTGATACAGCCTGACGTGCCTCTGATGTTCCTACGCCTTCCCCCTCTACGCAGAAGTAAACGGTTTGTTTTCTTCATCCCGTCGTCTATGTATTTGTATTTGATGTTGGTAAATCCATTCTTTGCAAGATACAATAGGGTGCCTCCTGCAGAATCGGGTCGTGTCTTCAGCTTTTGAATAAAAACGGTGATGAGGCAGTGAACGAAAGATATACTTGCCCATGCCCTCGGAGAATACTAGGTAGCGTATGTAGGTGTGAACGCAGAGTGTTGCTTGTGCTAAGGAGATTGTAATTACCACGTCTTGGTGTATGCAACCCTATATCCACGCACTCTACCCACTCGTTGGTGCCTGAACGACGGGAACAGAGTACCATATATCAGTGTGAACACACAACAAAGAGTAGGTCAATCCACATCTGCCACGCTTATACCCGTACACATCACGACGCGTAGAATGTAGAACGCTATATATCCATCAGAAGACACAACACAGAGTATGCACATCTACATTTAACAAGCTTCTACCCATACACATCACGACGTAGCACGTGAACGAGTGTCTTAATCGACTAAAATAAAGCGGCAAGGCGACATTGTACACTACAGACTGTGCTTGTGACTCTGTTTTGACCCTTCCTCTGACCGCTGCACATATCTCGAGAGTACCCGTCCATTCGCGTATTTGGGCACATGTGTTGATTTCGATTTGCGAGTAGATCCGGAAACTTTTTATTCTGTCCTCCCCCACTTTTTCTCGTTCACTTCCTAGTTCAGATCAGGAAAACCTAAGAAATGCGGAAGAGGGAAATGATAGGAAGCAACTGAAGATGATAGACAAGTTTTTCTCTTCTTGAGCAAACAACATAGGAATTCAGTGTACAGGTGTTTATGGCCATTTTTATTCAAGTCTTTGACACATGATATTCGGGTATCTGAATGTAGCGTATACGTAAAACCAGACACATACCCATGCACACTCGTACATCAACATACAAGCATAATCTAGTATACCCGTGTATATAACAAATTACCCCTATGTGTTACCTATTTTGCGAATTAAAGTTAAGCCGACGCAACGCCAGGGACCTACTCGGGCATATATGGATATATCTATGTATGTGTATGCGCCTTGTGCAGTGTCTGTTGCACCCACGCGCGGTAGCAGCCACCATACACGATGTGAAAAAGATTTTGTTAGCAGGAGTGCTTGGTTCGATTGAGTAGCCGCTGGCGGCTGAGTAAGCAGCTGTTGCGCACGCCTTACGGTCCGTCGGATGATGATCTTCGTGAATTTGCCTGTGACAAGGCGTACACCACTCTCCCCATGAGGCCACCTAAAAGAATCGAACGAAAGTGAAACGAGGTGATGACCTTCTAGAAGCTCTTTTATTTTCTTGTCCAGCGCAAATCTTTGCACCTTGCGACAGACTTAAACAGAGGATCTTAGTCACCTTAACCAGGTCGAAGCCTCCGTGCGGCCATTGGCATCCTGGCACGACATGTCGATCACTCCAAGCTATTCACGTCGACGTCATTACACACGGAGTGACGGACACTAGTCGGCAACATACGTGTGAATGCATGTCTTTTAGGGTGCTGGGAAGTACTTTCAGGAGGAGTGTGTTCGATGGCGCTTTCGTAGCGCGCGAACTGAAATCCTGGCCAGGCTACTATCATCACAAGAGCGCTGTAATGAACATAGTAGAGCACCGCCATTAGATGACAACCTAGACTGAGAATAATACTGTTTTACAACTGCGCGTCTGCAAGTCATTATCTTCACAGTCAGTGGTGCTAGTCGAGGAAACGCACGGGGAACACACGGCGTGCACGACTGTATATCTGCATGAAAAGCACATGACTTTGTCGCTTTGTGCAAACGTATACGTATATATGGAGGCTGCATGTTGATTTGATGGTTGGTTGCCCGTCTTACCGTACCTCCTTTCCTCCGCTACTCCCAGTACAATACCTGCAGTACTTGCATCGCTCTGCCTAACGGCAATTGTGAACGAACACGCAACCCGTAGTCAACTAGAGACCGTGGAATTGCCCTGTCAAGTTCCTTTCGTCTGCTAAGTGCTCTATTCCTTACGCTATCGTACCGACTCTATCATCACACTCGCGCAACGGCAGCGACTATCAAACCCACGACTTTCGTCCCTTGCTCTGCATGCGACACGTGGGAGGCCCTGTGTACTACTACCGCCAGCTCTAGAGTAGCTTATTGCTGTGGCCACTGTTCTTGCCGCCACCTCGCCTCTAATCGTCATGTAAGTGTCACTACTTCTGCCCACCACCCACGCACACGTGGCCGCTACGAGTACCCGCGTGGTGTAGTGTATGAAGCCTGCTTGCCAGTTGGTGGAAAAAACGGTGTGCTCTTTTTCGAAACAAACACGAAAATGCTGCTTCCCTTCAACACGCGAGGGCGCACGCAGGGCGTACATACATATATGGATAAATCCACCATGCACGTAGGCGGTAGCCGCTAGTTCTATCTAGCGCAACCAGCGTGTACATAATAATCTATCTACGTATATTGTATATATATATATTCATATGTATGTGTGTATATACATATATACACTTACACTTCATGGTAACGCACATGCGCGCTTGCAGACGTATCTGCCACATAGAATATGTCAGTATAAGCATGAGAGACCTTGTCACGCTATAGTAAGAGGCCACTAAAAAGATGCCGCTACTGCGACTTGTGCTACTGCCGCTGCTGCAGCAACTACTGTCTCCACTTACCGATCTCGATAGGCCATCTGGCAAGTTCAATGTAGAGGGCGTATATTCGCGCGTCCGCAGCATCATCCTGTCATTCATAAGCACTGTCTCTATTTGCTGTCATACATAGCCAGCACGCAAGCGTAGTCATTACTATCTCTACTCCCTATCACAGCCGAGATGCAAGCGTGGGGATTAATGTCTCCATTTGCTGTCATACTTAACTTACACGCAAGCGTAGTAATTACTATCTGTAAGCACTGTCATACACAGCCCACACGCAAGCGTACTAAATACTCTTTCTAATCACTGTCATACGTAGCCAACATGCAAGCGTACAAATTACTATACATCTGCACTCTCATACTTAGCCAACGCGCAAGCGTAGTAACAACTATCTCTACTTTTTTATGTCGTACATAGCCAGCACGCAAGCGTAGTAATTACTGTGTCTATTTCCTGTCATACATGGTCAGCACGCAAGCGTAGTCTCTGCTTCTTGTCACAGGTAAGGCGCAAGCGTAAATAGCGTTCGTCCGTCTTCACCGTGTTTACCATGGGGAATTAAAACTGAATTATACTTTCTCTTTCGATTTCTATGAAGTGAGTAACATATTGGATTGACTACGTCTGTATATCTGTTTTTGCCACGCATACTACCCATTGACGCTCGTATGTATTCGCGATATCCTGTGTGTGCTGGACGTGAGTCTGTGTGTCTTTCTGTATTTGCGCGTCTGTTGTTGCGTATCAGTGTGCATTTTGGAACGAACGTTTTTCTCGGCAATAATTTGCTCAGCCTACCACAAATACAAGCGTTCACATAGATCATTCTACATTTTTAAATCATTGCAAACCGTCGAGCAGTATTTCAACGAGGCAGCAGCGACAGCAACCGTCCTGAAGTTTGAGTAGCAGTTTCTTTGGGAGCAGATCGTGAATTAACGTGTTGCTACCAAGAATAAGAAGGGCATGCAGCACAGAACGAACTGTCATACAAAGAAAAAGCAGCTGCTGTTAACGGAAGTGACATTCCATTCCTCTTCCCTTCCGTAGTAGCAATTTCCTCGCTTTCTTGGCAACAGAAGCAGCACACGTTTCTCTTTCTCAGCTCCCTTGTGTTCAACTTCTGTCACTTATGCAAAAGATCAGATACATTTTCGTGTTGACGAAAACCCGACAGAGGACTACCTCAAGCAGCAACAACAGAAAACAGTCGTCCTTGTCTGATCGTTTTTTGTACACCGCACTTCCGGTAGCTGTAGCAGCAAAACGTCCCGTACGGAGTTTTTTGTCTTTTGCATTGCTCGTTCGTTGTAGTTTTATGCGCTGCTCGTAAACGTCGCGTACCAATGTGACCGTGTATCAAGAAAACCGTACTTTCCTGAAAGAAGAAATACGTAGTCGCGGTTGGTATTGTATGTCACGTGTGTACGTGTGGCTACTACTTTTGCAAAGAAAGGCCTTCATTCTCTCGATGCCTCTATAGCCTATAGTTTATGAGTGAAGTGCTAGTGTTACTGCGAATAGATTTGTGAGCCAGTTGTCATGACTTTATGCATGCTGTTACCGCCTGCGTTTCCTTCAGTGCATCAACAATCTCCACATACTGCTGCTGCTTCTCATTCATGTGTGTGTGCGTGTGTGTGTGTGTGCGTGTGTGCAGTGCTGCGGTGATTGTTGCAGTAAGAAAAGGGCCTCAGAGATCGATGGTAGAGCCTGGAAAAGCCGCGATGTCGTATCATTAGAGCAGCAAAAAGCATCTACAGCTGGGGACGTACAGAAACATATGTTCTTTCTTCATGCTAAATACTTTGAAGTCTGACTATGCTACCAAGGCACTAGATCTTCGCGCGCGTGCGCGGGAGCTCTCTGGTAAGTGATAACGAGACAGTGGCAGGTCTTCCACGCTTGTGCCTCTAGCAACTCGGCAAACACACAACCTTCAGCGGTCTCGCATATATGTCTGCACGTAGTAGAGGCGCAGTTATATATTTGTATACATTGGGGGAAGTTCACATCTGTATAGACCGTGCATGTATATGTGTATGTATGTTACATGGGGCTTGTACAATGTTATCAATTATTGAGTCAAAGTAGTATAGTTTATTGATTCGAGGTTTGGACACTGCTACCTAGTGATCCCAGTATCTCATGTCTGTATATGTGAAGATGCACCTCTCTCTCTACATATATGTCTGTTGTGTATATATGTGTGTGGTAGCCAGCGTCTCAGACTCTCAGACAATCCAGCGGCATGCATGCTGCGTCGTCTTTACAGCCAAGAGGGTGCGGTGATCACTACTTTATATGCTTCTACAAGTACTACTACTACTACCAATTCTTTTGTCAATTGTGCTGCTGCAGCAGCAAAAGGGTGAGGTCATTATTTCTACCGCTATTACTATAGCGGTAGTAGTAGTACTGGTAGTATCACTCCAGTAATAGGCGCTGCAGTAGTACCACTACAGTAGTAGTAGTAGCAGTAGAAGTAGTAGTAGCACTACTACTATTAGTAGTAATGCTAATGCCGCTGCTGCTGCAGAGGGGTTGGGTCACTACTTCTGCAGCTACTACTACTACTACCGCTACTGCTACTGCCAGTTCTGCTGCAGCAAAAGGGATGGATTCACTACCGCTCCCAATACTACTACTACTATTACTCCTATCAATACTAATACTACTAGTACTGCTCCTGGTGCTCCACCCCAGGTATGGGGTCATCATGTCTACCCCAACAACTACTACTGCTATTGCAAGATCTGCTGGTGTAGCGCAAAGGAGGGGTGGGGTCACTCCCTCTACCACTCTTCATAACACTAATCCTTTGCCTTTGCCAGTCGTACTACTAATACTACTAGTACAACATTGATACTACTGCTGCTGCTGCTAGTGCCAATACTGCTGCTGCTGCAGCAGAGGTGCGAGCTAACTTCTACCGTCATGACTACCAGTACATTTACTAGCGCTGGTGCTGCTACTAGTGCTCCTCTGCTGCTGCAGCACCAGACGCCTCCACTACAAGAGTTCGTACGCGAAACTACAGAAATATCATTCACGCAACCCAGCGTCTTACCTCCCACTATCGAAATTCGCTTTTGCACGGATAATAAGGTGCATATATCTAAGTCAGATACATACGCAACCCAGCGTCTTACCTCCCACTATCGAAATTCGCTTTTGCACGGATAATAAGGTGCATATATCTAAGTCAGATACATACGCCATGTGCGTAAGTCTATGGAAGCGTATGGTAATGTTCCTATATATATATATATGCATACATACGTAAACACATTACGTAGTAGATGATATACGTTAGTATATTCCTGGCAACTGCGTTCCACGAGTATCGGTGCCGTCACCACCAACTATATAATATGTATATGCATACCTATACATATACACATGGAAAGACAAATTTACACTCCCTCACATACATATAAATATAGATGGGAGTGCTGCTATTGTTTTCTGCATTAATAGTAGTATATGTAAATACACACAGGCGTAGGTACATACAGAGAGATTAATATATTCTCTCAATATGCACACAACACTCTTCCTATATCTACGCAAACCTTTTTCGAACACCATCACCACTTCTTATAATATATGGCAGTGAATGGTGCTTATAAATGTATGTACATATACATACATACATACAAATATCTACATATACGCATATATACAGGCAACTACTCAACTGTATACATGCAACAGAAACCGATGAAAAACACTATGGTATCATCACGTGTCGAGCAATTATTATATAGTATGTTGCTGTTGCTGTTGTTGCTGTAGCTGTCGTGGGTGTTGCTGTTTGTTGTTGCTGCTGGTCGTGCTGCTGGTGTTGCTGCTGTTGTCGTGCGTCCATGTAGGTGGTGTCTTTTTGTGTTGCTGCATGCTCTACTGCACTTTTTTTTACTCTCTCATTTATGTTGCTCTTCCGCGGTTACTGTTCATATGCACAGGACTGCATGTGCCAAACTGGCGATTCTTGTTTAAGCTACTGCACGGAGTTGATGACGTTTGCATGAATAGCTCCTCAGCATGAGGAAAGTTCTTTTTATGTGTTAAGTTTTTTTCGCCTTTCTCTTCTCTGTCTGATGCAGTTGCTGATCTGTCTCTGGGACGGTAGGAGACGCAGTGGACGTGATGGCCGCTGCCATCGTGGCCGCCGTAGTCAATTTACCCTCCTGTTGTTGCTCATGAAAAGAAGAAGAGGGAAAAAAGGAAAAAGCAGGATCACTTCAAATGACCTGCTGATCTTCTTCATGCTGTTGCCCTTCGCTTACATGAATTGCCGACACGTCACCCTGAATGTACAGCATTCCACTCGACTGCCCTATACCACGAGTCTCCACCACCACCTGCTGCTGCTGTTGCTGCTGCTGCTGCTGTTGCTGTTGCTGTTGTTGCTGTTGCTGCTGCTGCTGTTGTGGCTGCTGCTGCTGTTGTTGTGGCTGCTGCTGCTCCTCCTCTTGTTGCTGCTGTTGTTGTGGCTGAGTCGGTAGAGGGCAGAGTGGCTCTAGCAGTCGAATATATACGACGGTTGCCGTGGAATTATTTTCAGACGGACAAATTGATATATCACTCGTCGTTGTAGTAGTATTAGTATTACTACTACTACTACTACTGCTACTACTACCAGTCTTAGTAGTGAGAGAATTATGACCACCACCACCACCACTACTACCAGTACCACTACTAGTGCTGCTACTATTGATGCTACTACTACTACTATTACTATTGCCAGCAGTAGTACTAGCAGCACTACATAAGTAATTCCTGCAGTAGCTGCTGTAGCTGCAGAGAGGAAGTTCGAAAGCCCAGGAGAGACCTTCATGTTTCACTGGCGTGCTTCCTGGCAATGCGGACGTGAATAACTCGAAGCATGGAAGTATGAACGAAAGCTCCTCTCTTTCTTGTGAGAGTTGTTGTTCCCCTTTTCCCTCCTTTCCTTCATTCTTCTTTTTTCCCCTTTGTATATCCTCCTCTCTCATCATTTTACTCCTCGACAGTAATATTGCTGCACACAACACCATACAAACACACACACACACCCCCACTCTCACCGAGACATATATATGTATATATATGTATATGAAATACGTTGGAAGAAAAGTGTAATAGAAACACACTTTTTGGGTGGCCACCACATATATGTATATATAATTGGTTGACAGAAAAGTGTAATATAAAAACACACTTCACGGGTGACCATCACATATATATATATATATACATATATACATACGTATATATGTATATACAAATATATATATATATACCCCCATTTGGACAGAAAAATGTGATCTACACATACTTTCTGGGTAGCCATCAAATAGATATATGTATATATACAGGTATATATGAAATACGTTGACGTAGACTTGGAATAATATACACCACTTTGTGAGTGGCTATCAAGATAAACATGGCTACATATATCTTCCCTCCAAACACATACGAAGAAAAATCGTACAAGTCCTATTCTAGCTATGTGACCAACGCATACTTACTACTATTACACTTATATACAGATGAACCTCTTTAACTATATGAACAGTAGAAATGTGTGTGCATACATAGCTAAAGGCATACACATGTGTGTATATGCCTAATTTATATAAATGTATATGCATAGGTGTGTATATATACACATATATAAAAGCATACAGATCCATTTTTCACTATGTCAGCGTTGCATACTAAGTACCAATATACCTGTACACAGATCAACCTATTATAATAATGGAAGAGTATATATATATATATGCAGAGGTATGTACACATATATATGTATGTGTGTGTGCACATACATATATATATATATATATATTTATGTGCGTACATATAAACATGAATATGTAAAGATACATCTACATATATACATATATGTATGCATATATGTATATATATATTTTTTGGACTGTAAAAAAGCGTTCATTGTATGATATAGTGAGACAAGTTTCTAATGCAGTGCATGCATATATCAGATGCATAATTCATCAACTTTATACATAGACAGAGGCATCAGAATATATATATATATATATATATATATATATATATATATATGTATACACAGTATATACACAAACACACAGACACACCTATGTATGTGTACGTAAGACGAGTACTTGTATATCGACGTACTGGATCTACGTGTGGGCTACTCACATGTATAAAAGGTCGAACACACCGCCCCCAATCTGGATACATAATCACACAAAAATATATATATATACATATATACGAATATATATGCAGAGGAAGACAGAGAGAGAAGGAAAGACAGAGACAGAGCTAGAAAGACAGAGAGAGAGAAAGAAAGAGAGAGACAGAGAGAGATAGAAAGACAGAGAGACATTTTGACAACAGACAGTTTTAAGAATAGGGTTACAGCAGTCATCTGTCGAGTGCAGTAGAATTACTGTGAGCATCTTCCGCCGCAGCAGCAGCAACAGCAGCAAGCGGAGGAGGAGGAGGTATGTCTCTCTTTCTCTTTGACCTCTTTTTTGTCTGTCTGACTGTCTGTATGTGTGTGTGTGTCTCTCTCTCTCTCTGTCGGAGGGTGTGTGTTTCTGTCTCTCTCTCTGTCTGAGAGTGTATCTCTCCTTCTCTCGTACCTTCCTCATCAGCTGGTGCTCCTGCAGTTGCTGCTGTTGCTACCGTCGTATATCTTGTTGCCGACCTGGCGGCATGCTGCTGTTTCTGATAATGATGCTGCAGCAGGGACAGCAGCAGCCTCTCGATTTTCTTTCGAACAACCAAAAGGGTAGCATTCCAAGGGACGTATACCTGGGCGGCAGCAACAGCATATCAATAGACACACAAAAACCTAATAGCAGCAGGTATGGAAGAAGTAATTAGCAGCACAAGTTTTGTGGAAGTACTAGCAGCACAAGTTTTATGGAATATTAGCAGCACAAGTTTTGTGGAAGTATTAGCAGCACAAGTTTTGTGCAAGTACTAGCAGCACAAGTTTTGTGAAAGTATTAGCAGCAAAAGTTTTGTGAAAGTAAGAAGCAGCAGCAACAACGGTCAGAATGAGAGTAACACTCGAAATAGTAACGCTATACTACAACACAAACAGCAACAACTACTACTACTATAGTGATAATACTATTAGCCACATTAATAATAGCACTAATACTAGCCAATATCATAATCAACATTAGTAATAGCAGCAACTGCAACAAGAGTAATAATACTAAGAGCAACAGCACTGAACTCATAATAATAGCAGCAGTAGCTACACAACAGTAAGAATAGCAACAGCAGCAATACAAAAGTAGTCATAGTAGTATTAGCAACAGTAACAATAACGGAACAACAGGAACAATTTTTTAACAGCAGAAATACCAGCAACAAGGGGAATTACGGCGCTTAAAGTAGTAATAGCAACAGCAGCAAAAACGTTTAAAATAGCAACAATATACACAGAATGGTAGGACCAACAGCAACGGCAACAGTAGTAATAGTAGCACCATCACCACCACCAGTTATAGTAAAAATAGTAGCAGCCCCACCAGCAATAGTAGTGATGAGAATACTAGGAACAATAGTTAGAGTAGTATTAACAACAACAGCAACAAAACAGTAATAATAGCAACATGATCAGCAACAGCAGTAACGATCTTAGCGACAGCACTAGAAATAATAGCAAAATAGGAACAACAGTAGTAATAATGACAGGAGCAAAACAGTAGTAATACGATCAACAATAGAACACAACAACAGTAATAAAAACAGCAACAGCAATAGTAATAGAAGCACCCCAAATAAATTAATAATCAAAGGAGAAAAGCAGCAAAATTTCTTCATTATTATTGACATCAGCAAAGAGAAAGCCCTGTAGTTTTCTCTAAAGGAGCTGCAAAGCTTTGCGCTCACCATAATACATATATATATACATATATATATGTATATGTATATATATATATATATATATACATATATATATATGTATATATATATATTTTATATATATTATATATATAAATACATATATACATCTATATATATATATATGTACATATATATGTACATATATATATATAGATATATATGCACTGACAGTAATATCGTAACAGCAAATGAGTGATAATATAACAGCAAACGAGTATTATTAGAAGAACAACAGCAACAACAATAGTAAAATTATAATAGCAACACAGTCATAGTAGTAGTAGCAGCAGTATTAATAATGACAGCAACAGTGTTACACAGTCATAGTAGTAGTAGCAGCAGCAGTAATAATAATAATAATGACAGCAACAGTATTAGCAACACAGTAATATTAACACCAATAGTTACGATAATACTAGCAATAGTAATAGGACTACTACTAGTAACCACCTTTAGATTAATATCTTCTAATCAAAGCAACAATTAAGGCAGCAATAATAATAGTAATACTACGAATAGCGGCAGAATTAATACCGACACACCAACAGTACATCAACCAAACATCCGCCCATACATACATACATACATACATTTACATAGATACACTTACATAGATACATACATCTACACATATACATATATACATACATACATGCATACATACATATATACATTCATTTACATTTATACATACATTTACATACATAAATACACGCACATATGCATATTTACATACATGCATACATACATACACATAAAAGATGTATATACATATACATTTATGGATGAAAAAAGAACACACAATTAACTATTGCCCCAGTAATAGCTACAGCAAAAGTGGAAAAGATAATACCAAAGCAGCCACATATATACATGTATATGGAAGTACGCTATATATAAGTATCAATGTATGTACACATATAGAGACATATATATATTGCATTATATATGTACACCAAAACGGCATATGTATACATGTGTGTGTATATATTCTTCACAGAGTTTTTTTGGTACCTGTACGACACCACGTACGTATATATATATATATATATGTACATGCTAATCACAGAGAAATTATTTCTAGTACGTACACTACACCACGTATAAGATACATATGTTTATGCATGTACATATATATACATATATATATATGTATGTGCATGCACCACATCATGTGAGTATATACATATATATACATACATGTATAGACTTGTATATACTTATTGAATAACAGAAATGGACACGTAGGATGTGTTGATGAAGACACCATGTTGTACTTTGAAAATAGAAAAAACCTTCCTGCCGCCACCAGAAAGAGGAAAGAAAGATAGAGAGGCGTGAGAAGCTTTTAAGAGGGGTGTGCAGCAGCACAGGAGTCGTTTTTGCATGCGGCAGCACACTAACGAGAAAAGGCGGAGACCCCGAACGAGTTCTCTTCGATGTGAAAGACATCTGAACAGATGTTATTCAGACGCGTGGACTCGTTAAAGCTTTGCTTACTTCTCCAAGCAGCTCCATTGACAGAACCGACGAGAGTTGCTGTTGCTGTCGCTGGTGCTGCAGCATCCCTCTCCCCAGGGTAATAACACCGCTTCCACCCGTACTTCTCCTGCTCATAAGACATTTCTCTCCAACTGCTGCTGCTGTGCCGACTACTGCTGCTGCTGCTCCTGTAGCAGCGTTCGTAGTACAGGAATTACTACTACTATAAGTAGTAGTAGTAGTATTTGAGAAGCGCTTTGTAGACTGGAGAGAGGAAGTTCTGATGTTATTATTCGGAGTAGTATACCACCAAGCAGAAGAATTCTGCAGCGGAGATGTAACCGCAGTCTGACATGGGTGCTGCTCTCCACCATGTTGCTGCTGCTGTTGTAAAGGCAGAGGAGAGGCTGAAGACGAATATGACGACGAAGAGGAAGAAGAAGAGACGATTGAAGCAGATCCACGCAAAAACGAGAGACTCGATCCCCCATGTGCATTTGATGACGTCCTGCGGCGGAAACAACTTCCTCTCTCACTTCCTTGGGGTGTTCTACATATATATATACACACACATATACATATACATATACATATATATATATATATGCAGACACAAACACACACACACCCGACACTTATGTATACACATATACATATACACATACATATATACATATATACACACACATATAAATTAGCATCCACATTCATATGTACATGTACTCATATACACACACAAATATATATATGAGGATACGCCTACACATACAGACAAACAAACGAACACACACACACACACAGAAAGACCCCTACGCATATATATATATATATATATCCATGCAATGTACATCCATACATACGTTAATACACGCATATGCACATATACACAAAAGCACAATAAAATCCATACATCCTTACATCTATACAGACGTACATACACGCATGCACACATACATACATACATGAACGCATACATGTATATACGTATATATACTTAGATTTATACAAGCATACCTCTACACATATGTACACACAAATATATATAGAGACGCACGTACAGTTACAGACACATACACAGACCCATACTTCCTTCCTTATGTACATCCATACATGTATATATGTATATATATATATTGATCATTTCTTTTTCCTAAGTATTATAGTTGTTCTCGTATATATATATATGTTAATACATACCCAAAGACTTCCTGAGAAGCATTCAGGAGCGACTGCGCTGGTGGCATGGCGGCGCGTTCCTTTCGCTTCCGCTGCATCGGCGTGGGGGTGTGTATGCGGAACATCAAACGCGTTGGAGATCCTGCATGTGTCAGCAGAAGAAGCAGCACCACCACCAGCAGCAGAAGCGACAACAACTGTAGTAGTAGTAGTAGTAGTAGTAGTAGCAACCGTATACAGAGACACGTGAGAGGTGTTTGATTAATGTAGCACACATAGAGAGAGAGAGAAGCACATATATAGCAACAGTAAGAGTATACCAAGTGGGAGGGAGAGAGAGAGATATACAAAAGCACAAGAATAACACCAGTGAGGATATGCAAGAAGAAAGGTAGAGAGACATAACATTAATGTCAAAAGAACAACTTGCAACACGATTTCTAAGCATTACGAGAGAAGGAGTTGGCGGCAGCAACAACACAGACGGCAGCAACAACACAGACAGCAGCAACAACAGCAGACGAACAGACTTACGATTTATAGCAGCAACACCACCACCACCACCACCAACAGCAGTAGCAGCGCAAAAGAGACGCATCAGCAGCAGCAACAGCAGCAGTAACAGCAGTAGCGCCAACGGGGCAGCAACAGCAGCAGCAACGTTGGACATATACATAGAGCATGAATATACGAGGCGAAACAAATATAGCCAGGCAGCCCGAGACCAGCAGCAGTACTACCACGGAAGACAAGCAAGAAGCTGTTACTACTACAACTACTTCTCTGCTGCTGCTGCTGCTGCCGGTGTGTTGCTGCTGTTGTCAGTGTGTTGCTGCCATGCCAGCACTGGAGAGAAAATGCTGCTTTTTCTGATATTATGATAACATGCTGGTGGTGGTGCTGCTGCTGCTAGTCGTCCAGAGGGCGCCAGTTTCCGTAGTATTCAGCAAGTATCTATCCTTCGCTCCATCACAATGTCTTTGCAGCCACGACTACTACTGCTACACCAGCGTTGCTGCAGAAGTGATACTTCTGATTTTAGTACTACTGCTACTATTACCGCTGCTGTTCTAGCTGCAGTAGTGTTGTTTCAGTCCTTCCAGCGCTGCTGTTGTAGTTGCTGCCACTGCTACTGCTCCAACTAGTACTACTACTAGTAATAGGACTACCGCTGCTGCTCTTGGTGTAGCAATGCTGTCGGTTTGATGTATGCACCTACCCTTGCTGTTGTTGGTGAATGCTGCCATCATGACTACTACTATTACTACTGGTGTGACTCCTCCTCTTCCTCAACATTCTCCTGTTGATGAGGATACAGCACTGCTGTTGGGGTGTTGCTGCTTCTTCAACAATGCTGTGGTTAATAATACCTTGTACTCCTGCTACTACTATTACTGTCACTGCTGCTGCTGCTGATTCTGCTGCTTGTGTTGTGATTGCTGCTGTCGCTGTTGGTGCTGTTGCTATTCTTCCTGTCACTGCTGCTACTACTCTATACCTAGTAGTTGTTCTGCTACTGCTACTGTTGCTTGTGCTCGTGTTGCAGTTGTTGTGAGCGGGTCTATACTGACTTACCGGCAGTAGAAGTAGTAGTAGTGTTGGTAGCAGGAAGCGCCGGGGGGAGAAGTTGGTAACACTCGCGTAGCGGCGAGACGCTACTGCGCCGCCTCTCCACTAGGCGATCAACTGGTGATGAAACTGCACCAGAAGGCGGCCATATATTCAGTCCCGGGTGTATATGCTGCAGTAATCGTCAGTAATCGTAGTGGTGGTAGTAGTAGTAGTAGCAGTACACAGACAGACAGACACACACACACAGATAGAGAGCTACCTGTTCTCCTACAATACTCCCATCAGTAGTAATAAAAAGATACCCATACCATATTATAAATATACAAGTAGTTAGCATATGTCTGTCTATGTTGTACTTGTATATTTTTATGACAGTGTACGTATGTATATAAATATATATATATCATAATAACAGCAGTAGCAGCAGCACACACAGACAAGCATATATATATATATATATAGACAGACAGACAGAGACCTCTTACTCATACACGAACATGCGCTACCAAACATGCATATGCACTGATGCTAACAAAGCAGCAGCAGCAGCAGTACATACCCACTTACCCACAAACACACATGAACCTACTCGAATGAATATACATATCCATGCATGTATACAAAAGGGCTTCTTAGTAGCAGCAGCAGGAGCAGCAGTACACACACAAACACACAAACATTCGCATATACATATACGTATATGAATACATAAACAAACACCAACATACACAAATATACATATCCACAAATACGCATATACATACGTATATATATATATATAATGCATATATGCCATCAGCAGCGAAAATACATACATACATACAAACGCACAAAGCAGCTGTACAAGTATATTGCTATCAGCAGTAGTATATCCTACTAACAGCAGCGCACCTATATACATACGTGTATATACATACACGCATATAAATATGTATATATGCATTCTTTCAGATATAAAAACTTTTGTAACTCATATGTACATACAAAGGGAGCGCTCTCAGCAGCAGGTAAATATATACGCAGACATGATAATAACAACAGCAGCAGTGGCATCTCCTACATTATGCCGATTCCGTACACACATTATTAATGCGTAGTCATGTGCATTACAAAGAAGTAGTTGTCATAATTGTGACATATATATATGTATATAAATATATATGTATATTCATGTATGTGTATAGAAATATATGTATATGTATATATATGTATATATATGTATATATACGTATATTTATATATATGTATATATACATATATATATATATATATATTTGTCTATTTGTATAACACGTATGTATATATATCTATATATTCCATACATGTATGTGTATATATGTGTATATATATATATACATACATACACACATACACATAGTGAACGCGCAGTCATATGCATAAAAAAGAAGTAGTAGTACTAGCAGTAGTAGGTATACATATATGTATATATATAAATATATGCATATGTATATATATATATATACATATGCATACTAATGCATACAAATGACGTTGATTTGAAATCTGCTGATTACATGCAAATATCTTTTCTTGTGAACATATATACACTTATATATTCCCATATACATTTATAGGAATGTATGTCTGACTGTAATATATCTATACCTATGTACATATGTATGATATAACAGCTGTAAAAAATGCATATAATACTATTACTACTGCTGCTACTACTACTAGAACAACTGCTGCTGCTGTTGTTGCTGCTGCTGCTGCATTACCGGCTGGTGCTGGAGAGATTCTCCTTATGTGTGCGTGTATGTATGTGTGTGATATATATATGTATGTGTGTGTATGTGCAAATGTGTATTTCTGTGTATATGTGTGTGTATGTGTGTATGTATGCGTCTCTGTATGTGTGTGTATGTCTGCGTCTCTCTATGTGTGTATACGTGTGTACGCGTTTTCCTGTGTATATATATGTGTGTGTATGTGTGTTTCTGTGTGTATATGTGTGTGCGTAGGTGCTTTCCTGTGTATATGTGTGTGTGTGTGTGCGCGCGTGTGCGCATGTGTGTGTGTGTGTATGCGTCTTTCTGTGTGTACGTGTGTGTATGAGTATGTGCGTGTGTACAGCCACGGCTGCAAGTAGCATACACATGTAAAACATCAAATCTAGAGCAATGACAATAACAACATATATATATATGAGTTCTACGTATATAAGGATGGTACATGTGCAACTATTGCTAGTTTCTATTTCTTCTTCACAGTTGTAGCCCTCATGTTGTTGTGTGTATTCACAAAAATATGAGGGATAACACTAGTTTCTTTTTCGTGATTATTATATATTGTGACATTGAGCGTGTTCTCGTTTTGTAGGATGTGTATAATATTTTACCTCCTGAGATTGTGTTGAAGATTTATGACAGTTCAAATCCTCTGTATCATATCCAATAGACTTCTGTTGATGCTGCAGCTGCTGTTGCTGCTGTTGCTGCTGTTGCTGCTGTTGCTGTTTTTTATATTTTTCGTGTAGCGAGGATTGTTGTGGTTGTGTCGGCTGCTGAGAAAATTTGTCTTGACATGCAGCAGAAGAAGAAAAGGGCGAGAGTACTTCAATTTTTGTCAGGTCATCTACAAGGAGCACCACTCTTACACAAGAGACTTTCTCATGTAGACGAGGAGGCAGTCTTTCTTTTTCCTCAAGTCTGTTGTTCCAGTTTTCTCCCTTTTTTTCAGGACGAAACCAATTTGTACTCCTCGTGCTCATACTTCTACTGCTACTTCTACTACTGCTACTACAACCACCAGTAGTACCGCTGAAATGGCTATTCTCATTAGTGTTAGTATCCTTCCCCCTGTCTCTTCCAGCAGCAGAAGCATCAGCAACAGCAGCACCAGCAGAGTTGAATATAGAGGGAGATATAATATCACGACTATCATCACTCGTATCAGTAATGGCTACATCAGTAGTCGTCAGAGTAAGAGAGCTCTTTCCATTTCGACCAGCTGCAGTAGTTGTAGTTGCTGCTACTGCTGCTGCTGCTACTACTACTGTCGTAGTCTTCTCAGGGAGAAGACTGCCAGTATGATCATCCGCCATACCTCCCGTCGAAGGAGCAGCAGATGCTTCAGTAGCATCAGCAGCAGCAACAGGAGCAGCTGTTGCTCTCATGGAATGAGTACAAGCAGTAGCCTCCTTAGCAGCAATATTATCTCCATATACACAAGACGCAGCTGCTGCTGCTGCTGCAACGGAAGTGGCAGCAGCAACAGCAGGAGTACGAGGCGCAGCAGCACCACCAATATCTTCACCCATTCCTACACTATGAGCTTCCTGCCTCAAAATACGACGATCACTACTAATCCTAGCGGTAATATTACTGTTAGTTGTTGTAGTAGTAGTAGCAGTAGTAGTATTAGCAGTAATATCACCACTATGTTGAATATTTATGTTAGCAGGAGCGAACGAAGTATTCGAGTCACTTACTGTGCTGTAGGTACTGTTTTTTTCCTTTTCACAAATGCCATTCGCGTTTACCTGCACTTGATCTTTCTGTCTATTACTATGTTGTACGTTTCTTTCACGACTGAGTATAGTACTCTTCGTAGAAGCGTTGTGACTACCACTATTACTATTACTACTATTACTACTGTTATTACCAGTTTCTGCACCAATAGGGTCAGCAGTACGATATATACGATGATGATAAGTACGACTAGTAGCACTACTATTACTACTACTAGTAGCAGTATTACCACTGCAGCTACTACTATTGCTACCAATAAGACTATCAGGATGACTACTACATTCAGCAGCAGCACTGGCGGGAGAAGTTGGGTGAAGAAGACGAAAACGAAAACGAAAGTGAGACTGCGGCTGCTCTTTGCGCGCACCAACAGGCAGCGGTCCTCCCCCTGCAGAAATAGAAGCAGCAGCAGCACAAGTAGCAGCACCAGCAGCGTTCAGATTAAAACACAGGCAGTCAGTGAAACGAGAAAAAGCGGCAAGGAAACAGCAAACTATCCATCTAATGCTGCTATTATTCATGTCCAAATACCAACGATACGATATACATATATATACTTGGATTGAAATGCAACAGACAAACAGTAAACTTTATCTACTACTAGTACTACCACTACTACTGCTACTGACACTTTTAATACGTGTTTCAAAGCGTTGTATACAGACATACATATACAAATGCACATTGATGTATACATATATATATATATATTGGTATGTGTTTACTTACATACTGAAAATGCTTTTAAAACATTTTCTGCAAATAGAAATAGACAACACTGACATTACACACAAATCACTGCGTAACCATATATGAGGACTTGTAGAAAAACATACCTATACATATGTATATATATACTGGTGGTACAGCAACAACAACTACTACGAGTGCTACTAATATTGATAGTAGTAATAGTAGCATCGTTTGTATATACACATTCCACCTCACAAGCATCAGGACACTTTTCAACCAGATTATTATATATTTATACATAAACCTATACACATATGTACGTGTATATACACGTAGATGTATTAGTAGTAGTAGTACTACTACTACTACTAATACTACTGTACATACATACATATATTACGTACTGGTACTACTACTATATATATGTTAATAATGTGTACTAGTAGAGCTACTACTAGTACATTATTATTAACTACAATTAGTGTTATGAGTGCTGCTTCCTGTATACATACATTAATATGCATATACATTTATATACATATATACATATATACATATATATATACATATATACATATATATATACATATATACATATATATATACATATATACATATATATATACATATATACATATATATATACATATATACATATATATATACATATATATATATATATGTATATATATATGTACTAGTATTACTACAAGTACTGATACTAGTAGTACTACTATTAGTACTAATACTGCTGTTTCTCGTATGTGTGTGTATATATATGTGTACGCTAGGTTGTGTTAGAAGACTTACCACCCAGAGTGATGATATCGCCGTCTTGTAAAGTAGTGGAGGACATCCGAATGTCATTTAGAAATACCCCATTTAATGAACTAAAGACAGAAACAGGCAAACACACAAAGGATTGGCATAGTTTGTAAGTTCCTTTCTACTTTTTTCAATGTAAACGCAAGCAGCAAAACAATACACACACAGAGAGAGAGAAAGAGTGAGACACGTAGACGCCTTCATCCACACACATTCTCAGCGAGATATATACCAGCAGAAACAGCAGCACACACAACACTAGCAGCAGCAGCAGCATCAGCACACACATGCAACTAGTAGCAGTTGCAGCAGCAGCAACAACAGCAGCACATATGAAACTAGCAGCAGCAGCAGCAGGGAACAGCAGCACACATACAACTAGTAGCAGCAGCAGCAGCAGCGACAGCAGCAGCAGCAGTAGCAGCTAGTAGTAGTAGTAGTAGATGCAGCAGCAGCAGCAGCAGTAGTGTTTAAAAGAGCTCTCCTTTATTCTTATGCCAGAATGTGTGAAAGTTGGATATATTTATACCTTTTTCAAATAAAATTGAAGTTAAATGTATTCTGCATTACCGCGTAAGATCCTCCACCTGCCCACCCTCACTACTCACACAGCGTCGTTGCACTACATCCATCCACACACACACAACCACGGCACCAGAAGAACATCAACAGCAGCAACAACAACTGGAGCCCTAGCAACAGCAATAGCTACAACAGCAAAAACAACACCAGCAATCACAGCGATAGTTACAACCACAGCAGCAACGAGAGCAGCAGCAAAAGTAGCGACAGGAAAAACAGCATCAACAGGACTAACATCTCTTGCGTAGTAGTCCCGAATAATGCGTCTGGAATGACACTCAACACGAGAGAGAGAGTGAGAATGAAAGAAAGAGAGAAAGCTCAAACGCTTCTAACAGATTTTCTAAGGAAACTGAGTGCAGCCCTCATATGAGAATGATTGAATGAAGAGAAACTCACAAGAACCTTAAAAAAGAATGGAGCTCCTCCGGCTGTTCTTGGTGACGGTAGTAGTAATGACGTTACATATATGTATATATATATATACATATAGTCGCGTACGTATATATATATATATATATATATATATATATATATATTTACATATATACAGATATATGTATGTCAGTAGTAATATATATGAAGTCGCGTGCATGTATATATGGTTATGTATATATATATATATGATGTCAATAGTAATATATATACATATATATATATGTCAGTAGTAATATATATGAAGTCGCGTGCATGTATATATGGTTATGTATATATATATATATGATGTCAATAGTAATATATATACATATATATATGTCAGTAGTAATGTATATGAAGTCGCTTACATATATATGTATATATATATATATATGTCAGTAGTGATATAAGAGAACGAGAGCTTCATAAGGACATTTGCAGAAGGCAGCTACTTCTTCTGCTGTTGCTGCTAGAGTTCATACTGGTGCTGGGTTAATATATATAAATATATATACATATGTACACATATATATACATATATATAACTGTGTGACCCTTGCTGAATATCACCACACACCCACACACACTAATATATATATTCATATACATATATAGTAGAATATAGAATTCCTTTTCCATTAGTATTGAAAATTGGAGTCTCCATCAGCGTGTGTTGATTTATATACAAATATATATGTAGATATGCATGCAGTTCTTTAGGAAGAAACTCGTACTACTATCAACACTACTGCTCGTACATCATGTATTAGTATTACCGTAGAGCAAGGAGGAGGACGAGGGTGAAGCAGTCAAGAAGAAGAAGATGCAGTTGACAATGAAAGCGGATGAAGTGTAAAATAACAGAAACTCTCACAGCACAGGAGAGAAAGCACAAGCACAGCACACATTCGTATACATCCCTTCTCACTTTCATGAGGAAAGTCCACAAGACAAGAAAATTTGAGGGCAAAGAAGAGTCTGCAGTTCTTCTGCATATATATATATATATGTCTCTCTTTCGTTTTTCTCGTTCTTTTATTATCTCAACGTACTTGTTGTCGTAGAGAATCATTTCGTACATGTTGTTTGTCGAAACACCTTCGACAGAAGAAGAAGTGCATGAAGATTGTTTTTGTTGTTGCTGGATAATACTAGACAGGGACTCTCCAGGAACACTTTCTCCTTCTCTTTCATGCTCGACTTGTTGCTGCCGTTCGTTCACAAGCAGGAAAAACCGAGTAGTAGTAGAATTACCGTCTACCCCTCTCTCTCCCTCTCCTTTCGGTGAGTAGTGCGCTTGAGGAGGTTGTGTTGCTTTCTGCGTGTATACTACCGGCTCTTCGTGTTTTTGTGTATATGTACTGAACTCTCCCTGTACGTTCTGCATGCAAAGTTCACACTCGTCCTGGCGGAGAAGCAACTCCTCTTCAGCACTTACAAACCGTGTAGACGTATTCTCATCTTCCTCTACGTCTTCTACTTTATCTTCCTTCTGCTCATGCATCTCGATTTCGCACTCCTCTTTCTGCCGCCTTCGCTTCGACGAACAAGAAAACGAAGAAGACGAAGGAATGTTTCGAGGTGTACTACAGCTGTCCGGACGCTCTCCGTGCTGTTGGTGGTGGAGACCTCTTTCCTGTTCTTCTTCCTGCTCTGGAAGTACATCGTGATATTCGACTTCTTCCTCTTCTTCTTCTTTTCCTTCTCTGTCGTCTTCTCGTCCCATGTTGACTTCCCTTGTTCCGTTAGAGGAATTCTCCTCTTCTTTCTGTTCAGTTTTATGATTACTGGGAACGTTAGAGAAAGACACTTCCACTTCTTTCTCTTCTTTTTCCAGAGGCAACACCCTTGCGATCTCCCCCCTGTTCGCTCCTCTACCACTGCAACCTTCTCGTCTATCGATTCCTTCTTCGTGCACAGACCCTCCGCCACGGCATACACGCAGCACCGGCCGAATAAATGCATGCACGCGACTAACTATACGTACAAACTCCTTGCTGCACATCAATACACAAACACACACATATACACATATACACATATACACATACACACACACACACACACATATACACAAACCCACAAAATCACGCACACCTATAGACTCATCAGAAGTACAAACTACGTGCTGCATATTGATAGACACATAAAAATACACATGCATACACACAGATACACACACACAGCCACACACATATAGACTCAGTATACGTACAAACTGTGTACTGCACATTAATACACACACGCACATACACACATATACACAAAGACAGCCATGCAGACAATCACAGATACTATATATCACCATGATAATGTAATAATAGTAGTAGTAGTTCTATAAATAATAATAGAAATACTAGTAGTCATACTGCGTGCGCACTACTATTAATACTCCTCATAGTAGTGGTAGTAATACTAATAGTAGTGGTACTGCTTTTGTTTGCACTACTACTAGTAGTAGTATAGTAGAGTGCGTTGTGGGTGCTGTTATTTCATTGTGTTGGTATATGCGTGTTATTATTGTATACTTCATTTCCACCATTTACTACTCCTGTGTGTAGATACCTTGGGGCTAGTACTGTCTGAATGCCTTTTGGTGTTTTCTCATTACGGTTATATAATAATATATTACTAGCAGTCTACTTCTCTTCTTCTCTCTCGAAATCTATTTATCTCCCTTACTATTTATATATCTATGAATATTTATACACATATATATATGTGTACATATATGTATGTATAGGTATATATACACATATATATGTCCACATATATACATATATACATATATATATACTCATGAGACTCTTCTTCCGTTGCGTCTCTTTTTCTTCCTTTCTTTCTCTCTCTCTCTCTTCATTCCCCCTCTTCCACTTACGTGGATTTCCCTTTGTGCTTGTTCAGACACAGATGGCTTCTACGTAATATATATAATATAAATATATAAAAATATATATATGCAAGTACACAACTACGGCTACTTCAGCTGAGTAGAAGTATGAAGGTTTTCTTTGCTGCACTAACACAGTCACATTCTGTGTGTACATTTGTGTGTGTGTGTGTGTGTGCGTGTATGCATGTGTGGGATCCCCTTACCGCTATGTTATAATTTGTTGTGCTGCACTGCAGTAGGTTGCTGTATAGAGATAGAGCGCAATATCTACTTATCGATATATATATATTGTCTCCTCTCATTATATCTACTTATTATGACGTTGAAAATAGAGCATAGTATTTACTAATCGATATATATATATATATTGTCTCCTCTCATTATATATACTTATTATGACGTTTCTACTCTTCTAGTAGGTAGTAGCATTTTTGTTATATACATATATATATATAGATGATATACGAAGAAATACACCTGTATGTATACTGGTAGTAGCATTTTTGTTATATACATATATATATAGATGATATACGAAGAAATATACCTATATGTATACTGGAGGTATATTGAGATATATACGTATATGTATATACATACATATACTGAAAATATACAAGGATATTCATATATATATATATATAATTATGATACATGGAGACATACACATATATATATTTATATATACAATTAGGACATACGAATATATGAATATGTATATATGTATACATATAAATAATGAAGATATATGAGAATATACACGTACATACATGTATATAAAATGAAGATATATGGAGATATATTATTAGCGCTATCTACATCTAATATAGTGTATGAGTGCCTTTACGTATATTGACAATGTACGAATATATATATATAATGAAGATATATGGAAATATATATTCAGGGCTAGCTGCATCTAATTGTGTATGAGTGGCTTAACGTTACTGGGACGCCATAGATATGACACATAAATATACGTATCAACCGGGTCACTGTTTTTGCTAATTCAGTATTATACTACCATTCTATACATATATATATACAGCTGGCAGAGCCATGATAATATTACTACTAGTAGTAGTAGAATATATATCAGTATTAGTGTTTTCCAGTGCTGTTTTTTGGTGTAATCCACGCAGTGAAACGGGGACAGTGAGTGAGGGAGAAATACAAAAAAAGAGACAGAGAGAGAGTAAGAGAGGAAGAGACAGAGAAAGGGGAACACACTTCAGTACTACATCTATGTATGTGCATATATATATATATATATATATATATATATATGTAAGGATATGATAGATATATACATATAGGGAGTTAGAGAGAGACTGAGAGAGAGAGACAGACAGGCAGAGAGAGCAAGAGAAAGAGAAAAGGAGAAAGAGAGAGAGGATGAGAAAGAGAGAGATGATGCAAGAGCTTCAAACTCGGTGAGTGCCAGTGTCATTTCTAAATATAACATAGTTTAAACTCAGTGAATGCCAGTGTCATTACTTAATATACTACTTGCTGATGCTGCTACCATCAGTTTTCTCTTTGTGAATGTCAACATTCTCTTCTTGTCATATTCCTTCAGAACTGTCAGTGTTGTTATTTCAGCAGCCATTCACACACCCACACATGCATACACACATACACACGAAAAACCGTACAGCTGCTTTTCATCGCTGTGATACACGTACAAGCATATCATACCAGTGTACGAGGGTGGATATACAACAACCCCAACAGAGTATATGTGTATGTGTGTGTGTGGCAGAGTTTTGTACATACACACATCGCATGTACAGACACTCCATTGTGTGTGTGTTTATGTGTGTGGACAAATACTCCACGGTGTGTGAGTGTGTGCGCATGTATATAGACATCCCACCGGTTGTGTATGCGTGTATAGAAAAACCCCACTGTGTATATATATGTGTGTGTGTGTACAGACAACCCACTGTGTATATATATATGTATATGTGTGTGTGTGTATATAGACACCTCACCGTGTGTGCATGCGTGTGTACAGACACCCCCTTGTGTATATGTGTGGGTACAGACCATCCACTATGTACGTGTGTGTGTGTCTGTGTATGTGTACAGATACCCCTGTGCGTATGTGTGTTGGGTGTAATGACACTCTGTATGATTGTGTACAGACATCCCAGTGCGTATGTGTGTGGGGTGTACATACACCCCAATGTGTGTATGTGTGTATTAGGGGGGTGTACATACTCGCTAGTATCGGCGACGAGGTGACAACGAGCTCGATCCCTTCCAATAAGACAGTCTTGACCGGCATATATGAACGTTCTTTTTGCAATCACCGTACGATTATCTTTTTCTTGAGTATTTTCTGATGTCGTTGTTCTGCTGTCGTCTTGTCTATTGTCATTTTTAGCAAATCCAAACCCTTTTTCAGGTATGAGTTCCGCGAGAACTACCCCTGAGAGTGTCGCTGGGAAGTCGGTGTTAGTACAATCAGCGTCTACACTAGTACTGTTAATATTGCCAGCTACTCCTCTTCCTCTGCTTGTTGTTGCTGATATTGCAGCTGGTGTGAGCGTCTCATGGGGACTGTTACTGTCATTATTGTTCTCCGTACGAGTGTAGTAACTCTCGCTTCTAATAATACAAGTATGATTACACGTATTGCTGCAATCGTTGTTGTTGCTACTGATATTATGACTGCTGCTATTTATATCAGTACGAGTAATGCTGTTGCTGTTGTTGTTGATACTAATACTGTCATCGTCTCTCTGGAGAAGACTATTGCTACTACAACAGCAACTACTACTACTATTATTGGTGCTGCCGCTGCTGCTGCTGCTTTTGATGGAATGATAACGTATGCCATGACTGGATGTCTTCTCTGCAGATGGTGACAGAGAAAAGGCAGTTTCGAGTCCATGAGAAAAGGTTCTTTCTCTTGCGAATTCCTCTTCGTGCGCGCAGCCGTTTTCCTCATCACACATTTGCTGCTGGTGTTGTTGCTTCTGCTCTTGCTGCTGTTTGTGCGTGCATACATCACTACCTTGATATAGAACATCAGAACAAGAAGAAACGATAGCCGTAGATGTCTTTCGAAGAGAAGGAGACGAAGACGACGAGGAACGCATAGTAGTGGTAGTAGTTGCTGTAGTACTTAAAGTACTAATAGTAGTAGTAGGAGGAGAAGCGACAGGTGGATTATTTATGACGAGGGAATTTCCAATTTTCACAGCAACATCATTAGCCGTGGAGCCTCTACACTTCAATGGAGGAAGCGATGAAGAAAAACAGGAAGAGGAACCAGAGGAGGAGGAAGGGGAAAGTGACGACAAAGACGACGGAACAGACGAAGCAGTTGCATTTGGAGAAGTAGTAGTACTCGCAGTAGTAGTAGTGATAGGAACAGGTAGTATTGTAGAGGAGGTGTTAGACGATACTGTTGTTGGTATGAGTGCTGATGTCGCCGTAAGGTTTTCACGTGTTGATGTTCTCTTGTGTGGATGCAGCCGTATGGAATGTGTATGCACAAAACTAGTGTGACTGTCATTATTACAGCTAGCAGCAGTACTATTACTAGTATTACCAGTAGTACTAGTATTACTACTAAGACTACTACCAGTAGTACGACTACTGGTGATGCCGCTGGTACAACCAGTGCTGCTACAGGTGTTAGTAACGGCTAGTTGGGACCTCAGCTCACTGGATCTCCGTGGAATATAATTTCGTGGTATCCTACTACTACTATTAATATTATTACCAACAACAGTTGCACTAGTATTTCCACCCACACCGCTACCACCACTACTACTACTATTATTATTACCACCGCCGCCTCTAATAATAAGGGAAGTAGTACTATAACGAATAGAAAGCTGTGAAGAAGAGGAAGAAGTGTTTAAGGAAGAGAGTGTAGGAATACCAGATGGAATACTGCTTGCAGAGATGCGTGGTCTTCGTGAAAAAAGTGCAGGAGTAGTACTGTTATTATTAGAACAACTGCCTTGTGCTGAGGGGAGAACTGGTTGGGAGAGTGGTCTTCGTAGAGGAGATAACAATAGCAGTGGAGATGACGGCGACGATGCTGCTGGTATCTCTCCTGTAAATCCTCCTCCTACTCCTCCTACTCCTCCTCCTCCTTTTCCTCTGCCTATCATCTTTATCTCTCTAAGAAGTTTAGAGGGTGTTGAGGTTGTACCAGTAGTAGTAGTATTGATAGCAGTAGTACTAGTAGCAGTGGTAGACGAAGAAAAAGAGGAGGAAGAGGAGGAAGAAGCAAAAAGACTGACAGACCCAATAGGTCCAAGACGAGTATTATTATCTCGTGTTACTATTCCTGCACCACGTCTAATGTGTGAATAGCGGGAGCCCTTAGTATCCGGCGTGATATTACTACTACTACCGCTGCTGCTGCCACTGCTTGCGGCAGGAATGGTGGTGGTGGTAGTAGTAGTAGTAAGAGGAGGAGCTGCTGTATTGGTACTAGTAGTAGTAGTATTGTTAGAAGTAATATCGCGTATGTTTTTAATGATCTGTAGTAAATGGTGCGGGGTAAAAGTAGAAGCAGAAGTAATACCAGTGGAGTTTCTACCATGCACGCTAGATCTCCTGCGTGCACCACCACAGTGCTGCGCATACATGGAGACTCTGCGTTGCTGCCGACAACCTTTTTTCTGCTTGCTTCTAGATCTCGTTATTTCTTCTTCGATATCGTACTCACTATCATCCTCACACTCCTCTGCACTACTACTACTACTGCTAATACTAATACTATTACTCCTATCACTACTATTACTTCGAGCATGGCTGCTATTACAACGACTCGGGCCTCGACTTCTTTCACTAGTGCTTCTGTTTTTACTATTACTAGTGTTATCGCGACGACTGCTTCCTGCTTTCTGTAGATTTTCTCCTGTTTGATTACTGTCGTGCAACACCGTCGTGTCTCCCTTCCCATATTCACCAGTTTTCTTTCCCGTTCTTTTTCTTTTTCTCCTTCTCCGTATCCTATTTCCGGAACTATCTTCCTCTTCAACTGCACTTGCTGCTGCAGCCCCACTGCTGTCAGTAGTACCACGAAAATCTCCCCTGCCGCTTTCTCCACTCAAAGAGCCGCTAACACTCTCTGCTGTCTTACTGTCTGAATCGCCAACCGTATTTTCCTTATTATTCCTGATATTATTTCTTTTTCTGCTAGCTGTTCTTTTACGCCTGCTAATACTACTACTACCAATGCTATTGCTGTCGTCACTACTAATGAAACTATCACCACCAGTTCTCCTCTGAATGCTGCTTGAGTCTCTCTTTGCACAGCCCCCAGCGGGTGTTTTCCTCCTCTCTTTACTTGTACTGATTTTGGGTGTGGCGGCATTTTTGTCACCACTCAGTTGTCTGTGACTGTTGTTTTTCTCTTCGGAACAAGTACTCTTCACATTGTTTTTGTTGCCTCTACAACCAACTCTGCGCCCTCTACTGCTATTACTACTACTCTTACGATTGCTAGTACTACTGATATGACTATTACTGCTACAGCTTCCCTTGTGATTTTCACGAGCGAGACACTTCTTCATGCTTCCTGTGTGTCTGTGTTCCTGGGTATCCGTGGTTTCACCAGACATCTGTCCTAATGCGACTACTGCTGCTGCTGCAGCTGCTGCTGCTCTGGTGCATGGCCGTGATAATGACGAGGCTCCTTCTTTACATGCACCACCGACATCTGGAGCAACATCGTCAGCGGATGCCAAGGGGCACAGACTTGTACCAGAGACTACACAAGAAGCTTCTTTCATTGTCTGCGATCTTGTTCGAACAGTTTCTCGCAGATTCTCTTTGCGATCACCGATCATGTCTTTGTGCCCTCCCTCTTCTTCTTCCTCTTCTTCCTTCTTAAATCGACTGTATCCATACTTTCTTCTTCTCCCCCCCTCCTATCACAATCTTTTCCTCTTGTTGCTTTTGTTGTTCATCCGGCTGCTGCTCCTGCACCCGCTGCTGTCGCTCCTCCTGCTGCTCTTGCTTCCCATAGTACTGCTGCTCCTCCTCCTGCTGCTGCTGCTCCTCCTCCTTCTTCTCGGGTGTGGCTCCTGTCGCGATTCTTGCTTTCGATGTAGCTGCGGGTGTTGGTGGTGGTGCTTCTCCTCCTCTTGTTCACATGGAGACTTCAGCAGAGGTCGAGCAGCAACACCCATTTCGCGTGCTGCTTGCTGCTGCTGCTGCTGCTCTTGCTGCTGCCGTTGTTGAGAATGATACCACCGCCCCTCCGAACCCTTAACAGCAGTAGTAATAGTAGTAGCTATATCAACTTCTGCTGTGTGTGACGAAGAAATAGTACGAACTACCGAAGCTGTCTCCGCCTCTTTATGTACATTGAACGTGTGCCCTCCTCCATCACTCACATGAACTGGAGACTCTCCCCCGTCGGGTATGCGAGATATATCATTACCTCGCTTTCTTTCATTGATATCATATACAGACCCACCTTTGTTATCCACAGTTGATGTACACCCTCCTTCATTCATATCATGCGAAGACTCTACCTTGTTATTATCTACCTGTGACGGTAGATACTTACTTCCCTCTTCGTGTGAAGAAGACTTTCTTTTCTGTTCATGGTGTGTTTCGACAGACGCAGGTTTGTTGCGACTAGTGTGACTGTTGCTGTGAAGATACTATCACAACTGTCGCGCTGCAGGCCACACGTCGAAACTAACAACTGGTGGGAGTCATTCTCCTCTTTGTTACTATCGATACCGTCATCATTCATTATGCTGACCATTCCTACACGGGGTGGTGATAAGAACATTCTTTCTTTTTCTTTAAAGAGACGGCATTCTTCCGTTGTACCATACGCGTCATCTACTGTCGTCTCTCTCTCCCTGCTACTTCTACTTCTTCTCTCATGATGCTGGCACTCCTCCCGTCTTCTCTGGTGTGAATGTTGAAGGCTCTCCATTCCTTCCACACATATTTCCTGCTCTTCTTCACCTACCTCTCTCCCCATAGTAGTAGTAGCACTGATACTACTACTAGTACTACTAGTATTAGTAGTTATATTAGTACCACTACTACTACTATCAGTATTACTAGTAGTGATACTAGTACTAGTAGTAGGGGTAGTAGTGGAAGTATTACTATTATCAGTGGTGGTAATAACACTATCACTACTACTACTAGCAGTAAATGGAGGAGGAGCACTAGCAGTAGTAGTAGTGATAATGCTACCAGTACTACTAGTTCCAGCGACAGCAGGTGAAACCTCTCGAGCGATTGTTGCTGATGATACTGATAGTGTGATTGTACTATTACCATTCGTATCCACAGGTGGATCTAGTTGTATATGATGTGGAGTGCAGTTGTGAAGACTATCGATTGGTGATGAAATCATCTCATTCTCTATCAGTACTCCTCCTCCTTCTCCTCTTCCTCCTTCCTCTGCTTCTCCTTCTCTTCCTTCCCCTCCTGCCCCTTCTCCTGCTGTTACTGTGGAAGAACGCACAGAGGATTCTTCTGGAGTTGCTGCTCTGTGTGTACGTACACGACTGTGAGTTGCGGGGGTAGTGGTACAGCTGCCCGGCTGTGCTTGACTAGGTGATAGTTCACTTACTGCTCTTTCGCCATCTCCGTCCATGAAATGACTATTACTGTTACTACTGCTGCTACATGTACTACTACTACTACTAGACCCATATGTACTGCAGCTGCTGTTAAACAGGCTATTGTTACGCATGTATGTGCTGCTGCTATCCGGCGAAGAGGGAGAAACATATCTATTCCCGGCAGCTCCCAAAGGAGAATCTGCCACAGGCCTATTATCATTCGCTGGAATCTCACTTCTTCCGTCTTCTTCTACCTCTTGTGCTTCTACCTCTCCTTCCTGCTCTAGGTGGTGCTCCTCCTGCTGGGGGTGATCCTGGAGGTGGTTGTGGTGGTCGTCGTCGTGCAGGTGGTGTTCTTCTTCCTCTTCTTCTTCGCCTGTTGACCTCGTGCATGCATTCACTGCGGCAGAGCTACTTGTTTCCTCTTGATGCACCCGTATATTTAACCGAGGCAGAGCAACGACGTCCTCGGACTTCTTCGCACCCACAGCGCGTAAAACCGGTGATGTTGCTGATAAATCCTGTGCATGCAGACTCAGTTCAAGTAAGGAACACGGTACTTTATTCACACTCGTCAAACTACTACTGCTACTACCACCATGCCTACTACCAACCACACTACTACTAGCACTAGCACTAGTAGCAATACTATCACTAGTACTACCAGTAGGAGCTTCCAGTACAGTAGCAGCACCAGGAGCAGAATAAAGACGAGGAGGGCACAAAGAAGAAGAAAGAGGAGCATTTTTGTTGCCAGTCGTATTTCCTTCACAAGCAACGTTAGTGTGTTCACGTCCTTCAGATCCTTCATGGTGTGTAGACACACCAGTAGTTTTCTCTCTCTCTTTTTCTTCTACCACCGTCCACAACGCTCGTCCCCTTATCAACATTTGCACTGACAATCCCAGCACCATCAGCAAAGGTGTTGAAACCCGCGTCAGCACCAATGGCAGCGTTACTCGAACCAGTAGCAGTAGTATTTGTACCAGCCTCATTACTACTACTACTATTATTACTACTACTACAACCAGCAATGGACCTACTATAATCAGGCGCATGATTTTGACGTAAGCATGACTGGGTGTCTTGCGATGATGATTCTTTCGTTTCCTCGTACCCTCTTTCTCTATCAATGCGGCTTGTATTACCGATACGTGAAGAACGCCGAAGCAAAGGAGTATTAGTACTACAAGTCTGAGGAGGAGGAGGAGGAGCATCAACAGCAGGAGTAGCAACATCAGCACTACTATCAGCAGCAGAAATAGCAGCAGCAGAAACAGCAACAACATTCGGAGTTTCGATTGTATTGGGGGACGTTGGAGGAATGTCAGTAACAGTAAATTTGTCAGAAGCGGGTTGAAGATGTATTTTTTTGACGTCTTCGTGGCCAGCAGTTCTCTTGAAACGGGTTTCTGACTCTTCATCAGAACATGAAGTGGCGGATAGACGAGGCATTTTCAAACATGCAGGACCCGCTGCAACAAAACAATTCACCCTGTCCTCCTCTGGCTGCCCACCAGCTGTAGACATCATCTCTGTGAGCGTGTCACGTGTCTGTACGTTGCTCCTCTGCCGACGTAGCCCTCCACCCACTCGCATGCAGGCTTCAGGCTCCTTCACAATCACAGACACGTGCTGCTGTTGATTCTGCTGTTGCTTCTGCTGCTGCGATTGATGCAGCAGTGCGCGTTGGAGTAGTGACACTGCGCTACTACGTTCCCCGAGCTTCACATGCACACTCTCATTATCTTGTTCTTCTTCCCCCTTGTCCCTGCGGTGACCACTGTGGCTGTCAATTTCACCAGTTATACCCACTTGAAGCATACTATCACTATCCTCTCCTCCTCCTACACAATTGTTTACGTTATTTTCTATTGCAGCAACCCTCCTGCTACTGCTGGTGTTGTGGCAGTTGTTAGCAAGAAGACTCATGTTGCCTGCCAATAGAGGCATGACAGAAGTGGAAGCTGCAGCTTTTGCTGTTCTTTCTGCTGCAGATGATAGCGTTTCTTCGGCAGCCTGGCCGATGAAAAGAAAATTCTCCGGTCGCTCCATTGTTTTCGCTACTCCTCGTTGTGTATCGTGTACCCGAGACACACGAAGACTAGCAGCAGGAGAAAAACGAGAAAGAACAGCACCAGCAGCGGCAGCAGCAGCAGCAGTACTGGTCGGACCAGACGCTTCGCATGAAAGAGTTATATGCTTAGATAGAGAAGTCGATATTGGCGGCAAGAGTAGTGCGTAACTCTCCTCCTTCTCCTTATTCTGCTGCTGCTGCTCTTGCTGCTTATGACGCCGAAGGTCATTACAGGGTTGTAGCTGCTGCGTCCTTCTACTACTACTACTACAGGTGCTGCGAATTCTCTTCTCAAGTGGCAGTCGCGGGAAACCTACTGCTTTTGGAGAGCTCGAACGTTTGGATATCTTAGGTGCAGTTTCTGTAGCCGAAGCACCGTTTCCTCTCGAAAGCGAAGTTCCTTGTGTTATTACTACAACTTTTCCTGCTGCTATTGGTGCTACTGCTGCTACTACCCCTGGTTCTGTTCTTTTTGCTGGCGGAGTCACGTCGCCCACAACGTCAACGACACGAGCGAATGTCCATTGAGGTGGTACTATTTCCGAAGAAGCAGATATAACACCAGCACGGCTATCGACTCTAGAATTTCTTTTCTTCTGCTGCTCTGCGTCTGCAGCACGACTAAAGAGTGTTGCTGTAGTAGAAGTTTCACACGAAGATTCTCGCTGAGTAGGGGTAACACTTCTACGTGGTGGAGGCCGTACACACCGATCCCTCTCTGCTACTAGTGGCAGTATTGTTGCTGTTGATGTTGTTGCTGTCCTGACGAGTTATCCCGTTGCTACTCCCGCAATCGTACTGTGCGTTGTTGTTTTTTGCGGGTTTCTCGCCTTCAGTGCAACTGTGTTACTTTGAGAAGGACTGTCAGTACAAGACAAGACGTTTGATAACTTTTCTGGAAGGGACGTTGCTGTGTGTGGTGTTATTGCTTGCAGTTTTCGCGCTCTCGCTGCTGCTTCTGCTGCTGTGGTTGGTGGGATTGGGAATGGGTGTTGCTCTCTGCCTTTACTCGGAAAGGCTCCTGCTTTCATACAGCGGCACTGCACCTGCGTCCCACGACCGTGTAGAGAGAGTGTTTCGAATTGCTGAGGGAGAAGGTGGTACTCTACGCAAGCTTTGCTTGCAGGAGCAACTTCTTCTCCTTCACTTCTAGTGGCAAACACGGGGTGAGTGCTTCTTCTTTTTCTTCTTTTCCTTGTTTTCTTCTGTTGTCTGCTGCTTCACACAGAAGAAACTGATTCGCTTTTGCGCATTCAAACTCCCGCTTGAAATTGGTGGAAGCCGCTCCTTCTGGGCGATCATACGTTTTTGTGCTCGAATGTTCGTCACTAATATTCAGTATGCAGTTCACAATACTGCTGCTGGCAGCACACAGCGAATGGCCACTAGAGTTGCTAACGCTACAGATAATTTCTCCGCCGTAACTCTTGCTGCTGCTGCTGCTCCTTCTCCTATCAATGTCAGAAATGCAAGCCTTGTTATTTCCACTGCAGACAGCATTGAAGCCTTCTTCCGTGCTGTTTGTAACTGCACAGCTGCGGTTCCCCGCTGTGTCTTTGATCTCCGTGCAAGGTGTGCATGGAAGGCCACTTCTCAAAATATGCAAAACACCAGGCGTCAACAGGGAGCAATCATGTAGATGTGCTCCTCCTGTTGCTGCTGCTGTTGTTCCTGCTACTGCTGGTGTTCTTAGTGCTGTTGCTAGGCGGGCTTCAGTTGATGGTAGTCGGTGTCCTTGCTGGTCAGACGGCACGACTAGACGAGGCAGGGGAGCAACAGCAGAGAGTGCAATTATACAGGAGTTTGATGGAGGTGGTCTTCTTCGTAGTCTCTCATGAAGGCGAGAGAGCGGAGATGGAGTCACCGGCAGCAGCGGCGGTGGCGCTGATCGACGAGGAGCAGTAGGATAATGTTACAAAAGCGGGGAGAGAAAGACGATGACGTTGAAGCTCGACGCACTGGCGTAGTTTCAGCTGCTTCGCGATTGGATCTATCACAGGCTGCTTTAGTATGATGTTCTAGTAGTAAGTACGGTAGCCGACGATGTATCATTCGTTTGTACTGTTGCAGGTTCTCGTTGCCGCTGTCGTTCCACTTGTTTCGGCTGCTGTGGACGTACTGAAGCATCCGCAGACATATGCGCGAAGCTGCTGTCGGTGGTGGTGTGGATCTTGTGATGCCAACTGTGTATGTAGTAGTGATCGAAATTGCTGCTGCTGCAGCTCGGCTGTCCCTCCACGTGAACAAAGAGAAGCTTTCAGTTTAGGAGTGTATGAAGCGATCTCAGACAATGACGGCTGCAGAGGTTCCTCTCGAGAAAAATTCCCGTGCTTGGGACACCCTGAGTTTCCCTCAAACTGCGGTGTCGAATGCTGCTCACAAAAAGAACCTACAGGAGAGAGCCGTTGTGGCAAGCTGCTCTGTTGCAAGCGCTGAGGCTGCTCAGTAGGAAGTTGTTGATGGTGACGTGGAAGACGGAGAGTGATACGGTGTCTCTCGTCCGACCATCGAGGCGTACGCTGCGGCTCGTGCAGGAAATGCGACGTTGCGAAAAAATTCGAGGAATAAGAGGGAGACAAGGAATAGACTTGATGTCTAGAGGCACTGGCCAAAGAAGACAAAGAACAAGAGGAGGAAGACGAAGTAGGAAGGGAGGGTGAAGATGTAGCTTGTTGCGGGCCAGCTGAACGAGGTGTGCAGGGAGTCACAAGCGGGGTGGTCACTGATGCATGTATACGATCGAAGGCTAAAGAAGACTGACTCTTTTTACCCGCTGGGGACTGCAGATTTGCTCGCTTAGTGGATGTATCAGGAGAGAGAAAAGTTGAAGGCAACGTTTCGCGAGCCCTTGTAGGGCACGGCATGATGCTACACCCCTGAAACACTCAAACAGCTCCTGCCTCTAGAGGTGGTGTCCATGACTCGTGTAAGGCTCCTGCGCCTCTTGACAAAATTCGAAGGCGCCTAGTACCCCTGTAGTGCAAGTATAAGGGGGCAAACACCGCTTCACACAAAAGAGCGGCCTCCATTTCCAGCAGTGAGTGGTAAATAGTGCACTTGCTCTGTCACAAGCAGGAAGGAAACCCGGGAGAGACTGCGACTTTTCCAGCACTCACATGCGCTTGATCCTGTTTACAGGAAAGGTGAACTACATTTTGATACTGAATTGAAAAAACCAGGCTCTCCACAATGGCTCTGAGGTGAGGACAGCCGGCCGGTTGTTGTTGGCGTAACTTCACGCATCGATATCAATGCAGGAAAATCAATGCACACTTGCACATGTGTTGCGCCGCTCCGAGGCAGTATTGTTATCCAAGTCCTGAACAGAAATAGCGTTCGTTCAGCTGATGAAGCACTACTTGCTGCCCTTCTACTGCCGGTGACAACGGGCGCACATGGCCGTAGCGAACTGGTGGATCCTGACGCTGGCGAAAAGCGCCTCTCCGTGGGTATCTAGCCAACGGCCTGCGTCACTCCGGAGCCTGCGTCCTTGCGCTGATCGTTTCCGCCTTGTTTTGGCGTGTCCTTGAGAAGACACGCGCCCTGGCTCTGTACCACGCTCCCAGCATGCCAGTCGCTTTCTCGTCCAACGCTGCACAGGGCTCCGAGACCGGCGCCCGTCATGGCTAGGTAGCTGAAAAAAGTGCAGGGGTCTCCAATATATACAGAAAACGAAAAGAGGAAACAGTTTCACGCAATGTGCCCTGAACTGCAGTTATGCACACGTGGCGGTCCGACGTCAGAAGACAGGGCACCGTCGACGTGATGGCCGCACGGTCGCCCAGGCAGTGGTGGTGATGGGCATAAGGGAGCCCCCCATGTGTTTTGCTAGCTGCAAAACTTCAGGAAGTCTGTGTGCGTGGCACCTTTTTCTTAGAAACGCCCATACGGGTGGTGAACGTCGAGTGCGGACAAGTGCACATGGCCGAGGCATCCGGCACGTGTTTGTCCTCTACCCGCACGCGGGAGGGGGCGTGCAAGGGCTCCCCCTGCAGCCCGCTCTCGGTTCACTTAGAGGCGTGGTAACAGCCGGAACGAATAGGGGCGGTGGTGCGGCCTGCACTCAAACAAGTTCCACCAGCTCTTGATATGAGCTCATTCTACTTGTAGAAGTTCCATTTTGGCATTGTTAGACGGTGTATGGGTAGTGCATTCGGTGTAATTACGCCGGAGCCAGGCCACTATTTTATTTACCCCCGGACGTACCACAACGATCCTCAACTTCTCAAAGTCGTCCCTAACAGTCACGTTATGGCACGGCTCATTACATACACCAACAGCACCACGCGTATTAGGAAGGACAAGCGCCGGCAGTAGAAAATGCTGGTTTGCCAACCCCCGTCGAAATGCATGTGCATTACGAGCTTCAATACGGGGTGGTTCCCCCTATCTGGGCGCCGTAAACGCCGTATGGTGCACGTTCACCAGCCTCTGACGTCTTCACTGATAATAGCATTTCAGCGGAAAGAATACAAAGCAAAGGAAAAGATACATCAGAAAAGACTTTGTAGCTCGACGCGACTGAACCAGATGGACTTACTGTAGCCGCAGCACAAGGACAAGTTCAAGAGCAAGAGGCCGGAGGGGGACCGGTGCGGGGCAAAATCTTGGGGGCGCGATGAAGTATCGCGGTACCCCGTAAAGAAGTTTTAGCGTCTTCTTGCGAAGCTTTACGGGGGCCTACAGGCCGGTGTGTAACTCAAAACAACGCAGCGTCCTACGAACTTGTGAGGGCCAGTGCGGGACGAGTGTTATGTCACTTCAAAGCCATACGTAGGCAAAAAGATGGCGACGATGATCAGAATGGCGTAGTGATGAGAATTTTCATGCAGTCCACATAGCGGGAGGCTGTTGCGCTGCGTGCCAATCTCCTCGACAGACAATATCGTGAAGTTTTCACGCCCCTGGAACTCAACGCCAAGCGGCACTGTGGTCACTACAGTAAGCCCCAGAGAAGTGGAGTTCCGGCCGTCCGTACTTGGTGAATCAGGAATGTAGAACATTGCATCGCACGTGATTCCATGATCGCATGTCATAAAATGAAGGTCCTCGTGGCCCAGCATCTGTTAGGCGCCCTTCCCATTCAAGAGTGGGTGACCTGTCCGAAGACTTCACGCGAGTATAAAAAAAAGTCATCTATTTAAATTCCACATACCAGCAAGGCGTACGAATATAAGGTGCACGCCAAACAATACTGGACGAACAAACTTTTTTTTTGCGAGACCCCTTCGAACCGCCGACACCGTAGAAATGAGCACCCAGCATTGCCTCTGCTCAAACACACAGGGGCACACGTAGCAGCGCGGACGTGAGGAAGGCAGAAGCCCACTCCGAGGTAAGTGGAGCCTCTCGACGTCCATGCAGGTATAAATAACATGGATTAGGACGAAGCCCGCTAGGCCAAGTTGTGTAAGTCGGCACCTAGAGGTTTTGCCTACACGTGATGCACCTGTTGCGCTAGACCGTACAGCCTTCTCGGGGAAAGGGTAACTAGTACCGACTACGAGTGAATCACTGAAGGCGAGATTATATCAGTCGCTGTAGTATGAGCTTAACATCTCACCGCGTGTCGTCGCGCCTTCTCACACCGACGTTAAGAGGAAGAATCTTCACAGTGAATTACATGCGCACAGCGGTTCTGACTGCATTTCTCCCGCTCCGTGCACAAGCAGTCAAACGGGTGTAGGACGCCGCGGTCATCCGCTCAGAGTGAGGAAAGGTATATGTGTGCGTGTACAGCACTACGCTCTCTGTATTCGGTGTACACGGCTACGTGCATCGTATCGGTGTTCGCACTGACACCTCGGGTACAAATTAGTCAAGAATGGTATCAACACTTCTACTTGAAATCTGCTGCCTGTTTTAGCGGCTTTGAACACTGTCGGCGTACGTACTCGTACACAAGCACACGCGTACGTGCTGCACACTACTGACCTGCTGCCATGTACGACTGGAGCATACTGCAGGGTTCTTGCAGGGAAGGAAACTTTATGCTTATGCTAAGTGTCTCTCTCCACTGCGTAAGACTTTGTTATAATATCCTGCGTACCATGCTGACATCCTACGTGGTGCATTATGTCACAGCTCCACTGAAGGGGGCTTACACAGGACCTCTTCAACACAACAAATACGTATTATTGCAGGCGATGCACTCGCCGTACCTAAACCTTGAGGTGTGTGCTAAAGCACAGAAAGACTACCTATAACTTCACGCACCGTTCATGGCACGGTTCCGCACCCCCTGCGGCTTAATGCACAATTTTATAGTGTTAGAAGGGCGCGGACAACGGCACATGAGTGCGTCGAAGTGAGGACAGCATCACTTCCGAAGTACGGAAGACGCGGCGGAAACAGACGTTAAGGTAGGTAAATAACACACAAACACGCGCATAGAGGCGCCCCTGCAGCGGGCATTGTAGGGTAAAGGGAGAACACGGGGAACTAGTAGGTAACGCCTACTTCCCTTTGAGATTAATTGAAAACAGGGAGAAAATAATGGCTGAGCGATGTTGCTGACTCATCGTATTCAATAACGGTCTCTGGCTGAATCCGTACCATCTCCTCTTAGAAAACAGAGCGGGATCTGTCGTCCACCAGCCGTTGTATACGGAATTGCAGTCTCCGTGAGTCGCCCCTGCGAGCGCTAGCCGTGCGGTACTCACCGCATGGCTGCGTTCCATGGTGACGGGTTGAGCACAACCGGCAAACGTGGTATTTTCCCTAACTATGCTTACACAAAGCTTATCACAAAACGGAATGATGTCATCATGGTGACGGGCATGCTGCGACCACCGGAAAATCAGGTAACGAGGTGAGAAAGGCGCTCCGGAGTATCCAGCCGCTGAAGCCCAATCCTCGCCTGAATTTCACCTGTATGTTTGAACGCCCTGGAAAACTTTGCTCTTTTAGCAATACCTTCTGCAAGCACTAGTAACGCGTGATGGCGGTGACCCATTCTCTTCTCAAGGATTGCAATTAGATGTACATTGTCCAACCGAGCTTTGCCTTTTGAATGAAAGTTGCCGACCCTTATGGCGTGTGTAGTTTCATATCTGTGCTCGAACTCTTTTGCGGTAAGGCAATAAGGGAGCTGTCATGTTTTCAAAGTGTGGAAATCTTGCATGTGTGACTGCGGCAGCACAAGGCGCACCTGCTCCTCGGCCCTTATGTCGGCACACGGGGTATGTCGGCCACAGGATGCCGAGAAACATCAGCACACACCAAGTGCACTTCCTTTGATATATTCATCACGTCTAGCTACAGACATTTGGTGCGTGGTCTTGTCTCATAGAACCGCGCCAAATCAGCCGTTCTGGTCGTACGCGAATCAGCCCTAAAATGGGCGACCTCCCCGCGGGACGTAGCATCCACGGGGAGATTAAAAAATTTGTAGTATTCTTGCATCCTGCCGTTCTCTCTCACGCTTGATAGGACATGGGGAATTACTCGTTTTTTTATGGGTTGCTACGACCTCAAGAGACTGAAGGGCAAGTAATTCACCCGTAGATGTACTAGCTAGCTACACGGCAACATGCTTCTCAAAGGCACACAAGGAGGTTATTGTGTGTGAACGTCTGGTGCTCGGACAAACTAGTGCGGCAATACGACAAATGTGCGCGTATTAGGTGTGGGAGGGAGCGAATGTCGAGTGACACTTGTAAAAGGTAATACCTGTGTTTATACTTCACTCTGTAAAACGTACTCCGTACGACTACAATGCTACGCCTGTCTCGACGTGTGCCTGCTGTGCCCACACGAGTGACGTCCAATGCGAACTTTTTCAGTACTCCTTGTAGCCGTCTTTACACGTTAAAGAATCGGTACACCAGATCCATAGGGAAACGTACGTACTGACACATTTCTCTGTATGGATTTGCGTGTACCTGTTCTTGGAGGAGGTAATGCGACAGGCCAGCGCACATCCTCTCATGCGTACGATCGAGCTTCTACTCGGGTAAAAGCGGTATTGACTGCTCGTACCAGGTACTGTGCAGGAATAGGCCGGAGTAGATTAGACGACGACTACGCAAAGAAACCCGTCGGCGGTATGCTTACTTTTGGAAAGACACGCGTATACAGGGGCACTCATGTACTTGCAGACTTCGACTTTAATCAGAATGCATCGGTCCACGGACATAACTGATAAAACGTACGTCGTCCGTGTGGACTGTGTTTGGCTAAACAAGTGGACGACACACATCTATGTCCATGTCCTCGCTTGTAGGTATGCAATGGTGAAGACTCAGTGTCCTCGTGCTAGACTACGTCAGTACAACTCAGTTACCACTGCCAGACTAGTCCCGTAAGTTTGTTGTACTCCAGAGCACATAAAAGCAGTGCGATGGGATATCATCGCCATATTGTTTCCTTGATGTACCCGTAGAAAAAGCCTGCACAACATGCGGAGCAGATGCGCACTGTACATGAGCCAATGCTGGCGAGACAGTTTACCAAGTACTTAAACCACGCGTCACGCGTGGTTCACTCACACTAGGTTGTAAATCTCCAGAATAAAGGGTGCACTGAGATTACATCTAACACTAGCGATGCCTTGAACGTGTACACACGTGGCCTCGATAAATGTACGCACCGACAAAGGTGGATGCGCTCGTGTGCTCTGGGGTATCGTATGGTAGTGACTATACACCAGCACGCCGCCTTTTCTGTCTGATTTTCTTTCATGCCCACAGTGGCACGGAGATGCGCATCTGTGTGAACCTACGGACGTGTCATGATAGTAGACACGTGTACATCCATAGATCAGTATGCGGATGTGTGAGTGCACTATGATTCATGCATTCAACGTAGCGCCTGCAGCGTAGGGTCAGTTTGTCATGTATCAAGAGCACGTATGCCGGAGCTTCCTCTTGGACGGTGTGACGCCCGACAGATGTGTTCGTATCAGGTCAATCAGCTACGCATCCGCTCACACTCTGTACGTGTCAGCTTAGCATAATGCGCCTATCAGCGCCCTCAATTCCATTATAGAAGTCCTAGGCTTTACACATACTCACATTGTGCATGGTGACACAGAATTGCTCGAACTACGTGTAGTCGCAAAGGTAGACATCTACGACAGAAGCTTACCGAAGATGCGACTGTGGTCGCGCTCTCATGCGTGCAGAACTCAACTGTATGTTTGTGAGCGGACGCATCTACCCAGGCCCTTGCAGGCCATACATAATTCTACACATATGAACTATAAAAAACAGCAAGTATGTATGCATATATATATATATATCCATGTATGTGCGGTACTTGCGGTATGCCGAATCACGCAGGCGAAGTGTACGAGTTGCCAGCCCACCGGCTGGAAGCTGCAACCTTATGCGCGCTAGTATGTTGTTGTAATACGTATAGTCCCTCCCATACACTGGTGTATATATGTATGTATGTATGTAGATATGTCGGAGAGTATCTAAGTAGCTTGTACAGATAGCTTGTGCCTTCATATCCGTACACGGATCTAGACAGAGCAAAAGAGTAAACACAAGCACACCGGGAAGCGCGCCCGTGTCTGTACCTCAGAGAGGACTTCTAGATAATAATGCATGATTCATCTACAGGATCTAGGCTGTGTAGTAGTTGGTGTCCACAATTTCTGAAACAAAATCAAGCTGATGTGTTTTTACGGAAACGGCGCAGCAGCATTTCTCTGGCAATCGATCCTTAGGGAGAGTTGTCCGCAGTGTTCGTACGAGACAAGAACCTCCTCGCACACTTCTCCTCCGCAAAGGTTGTCCTTTCCATGGTGATTTCTCTCAGCCAAAGCAATTGTTTTGTCCTTTGGAAGAAATACCATACATTCCAACTCGTTTCACTTAACTTCTGCAGCTTTCGTTGGATGACGTTTCCCGTTTCCCCGACGTGCGCCTATACTTCCGGCGGCTGCAATTCCATTACGCGCCCTTCAGGCAAATTCACGCTAGCTCGCTTCTCCCAATTGAATGTAATTGCTGGAGGGAAGATTTACACTTCCCGCTTGCTATTCTTCCGGCCGCGTTTCTCTACCCTCCGTGCAGCGCGGGTGACTAGTGCCGCTCCTCAATGAGCTGTCGTGACACCACCATTCGCGCGGGACTACCTGTCATATTTTCATGTATCTCCATGCACTTCTGCAAGGGAGGAAAACCTCTTATACTTGATTGCTTCTTATTAAGGGAGCGCCATGCTGCTAGCACCCTCACTGTTGCATCTCTTGAATACTTAACCATGTGTTCCAGTCGCAGAGGAAAAGCCTGGCACCACACACCTCTCCAATACGTGTTGCGGGAGTGGTATTGACGGTTATATGTCTGACCTCCCGACGGCTAGGTGGTCGAAAGTCCGAAGCACGGAAGTTCCAAAAACTTTCTCTCGTTACCGTCGTGTGTATCATTACACATGTGTACAATCCTTTTGCAGGGCTCCACTTTTTGGTCACGTAGGTGAAGTACACGTGATGTAGGCGTTTTACTTCTAAGCACCTGTCAAGGCAATAAAAAGGGTATTAGCATATGAAGTACTGATGTTTTCAGTGCTCCATGGCCACATATTCTGTTTGTGTAAGAGTATACAACCAACAAGGAAGAAAAAAAAAATCACGGCGTTCAACGCCCGTGGAAGTGATGCTGAAACATAGAATACTCTAGTCTACGGTTCAACATGTCCACATGTGGTGTGTGTGATTAAAATGAAATACAAGTGAAAGAACAAATACAGATAACGGCGATCAGCGCCAGCGGTAGTAGTCCTTCAAATACCCTGGACATAAGCCGCGGGCGTACTAGTTCACGTCGGTGATGGGTCCTTCGTATGTATACCGCGGTAAACTTGTATCATTCAGAGTAAGACTCATGCCTTGCGAGTTAGGTTTTACTCGTTGTTTAGTCCCTTCGTGTAAAAAAAGTCTCGAGCATCACCCTCTTCTCATAAAGCTGTATGAAGCCACAAACGTGCTGCTGTCCTGTCTGCCCAGCGCGTGTGTGTAAGGGCAAGTGTGTTTGTGGGTGCGTGGACTACGTTATATCGAACGAAGGAAATCCGGACCTACTATCAGTACAATCCGCAAATACAAAACTCCGTAAGCCACTATATTGGAAATAGTACTCATGTACGTGGGCGTTGGTATATGTGAGTGTGTGTGGGGGTGTATGTGAGAATGTGTAGGTGTGTACGAGTGTCTGTGTGGGTGTATGTGAGTGTGTGGGGGTGTATATATATACATATACATATATCTATATATATACATATGTGCCTGTGGGTGTGTATATGTGTGCGGAAGTGTGAATGCATGGCTGTGTATTTATATGCATACGCGGGTGTGTGTATGTGTGTACGTGTACGTGTACATTCGTTCGTGTGTATATGTGTGTGTAAATATTTGTGTGTGTGTACAGGCGTGACTCTGTGTATTTGTGTGTCGACAGTGTGTGGTTGTGTGTGTGTGTGTGTGTGTGTGTCTGTCTGTCTGTCTGTGTCTGTCTGTACGTGTGTTTTTCTGTATGTGTGTCTGTGCATGAAGGTGCGTATGCTGCGTATAGATTAGGACCCCCTCAACGCCTCTTAACTACGTTTCCTTACACAAAGAAGCAGAGATTATATACATATATATACATATATGTGCATATGTATGTATATATATATATATATATATATATATATATATATATATACATATATATATCTCTTTCATGACAGAGTAGTACGTAGCAGCTGTTGAGCGCAATGGAGATGCCA
>NW_026699925.1:0-89328 GCF_030435755.1 Ochotona princeps | reverse complement strand
GCTCACTAACTTCACACACCATCAGGCTTCCAAGCAGCTCTCAAGGAAACTCAGTTTTCACACTCTATGCTTAGTGCCCTTTGAGTGGCTAGGACTGAAGTGAAGCTTGGTGAGCATCCCACACAAACGAATGCTCCACATGCGGGTTTCACATGCCACCAACTCCACATTCACAGGCAACTTCAGCGCCACAGCCGTTTTCAGATAGCCCTCAATGCAAAGGCTCTAAACGCAAATATTGGTGTGAGAGCTAATTCAATCAAGGAAACACTGCATGTTGGTGAAGGGCATATTGAAAAAGGATCAGCTGAGTGGTTCTTGTGGATGAACAACTCCATTTGGCTCACTAACTTCACACACCATCAGGCTTCCAAGCAGCTCTCAAGGAAACTCAGTTTTCACACTCTATGCTTAGTGCCCTTTGAGTGCATTATCGAGGAATGAACCTGGTAGAGCATCCCACACAAACGAATGCTCCACATGCGGGTTTCACATGCCACCAACTCCACATTCTCACGCAACTTCAGCGCCACAGCTGTTTTCAGATAGCCCTCAATGCAAAGGCTCTAGACGCAAATATTGGTGTGAGAGCTAATTCAATCAAGGAAACATTGCATGTTGGTGAAGGGCATATTGAAGAAGGATCAGCCGAGTGGTTCTTGTGGGAGAACAACTCCATTTGGCTCACTAACTTCACACACCATCAGGCTTCCAAGCAGCTCTCAAGGAAACTCAGTTTTCACACTCTATGCTTAGTGCCCTTTGAGTGCATTATCTAGGAATGAAGCTGGTAGAGCATCCCACACAAACGAATGCTCCACATGCGGGTTTCACATGCCACCAACTCCACATTCACAGGCAACTTCAGCGCCACAGCCCTTTTCAGATAGCCCTCAATGCAAAGGCTCTAGACGCAAATATTGGTGTGAGAGCTAATTCAATCAAGGAAACACTGCATGTTGGTGAAGGGCATATTGAAGAAGGATCAGCCGAGTGGTTCTTGTGGGAGAACAACTCCATTTGGCTCACTAACTTCACACACCATCAGGCTTCCAAGCAGCTCTCAAGGAAACTCAGTTTTCACACTCTATGCTTAGTGCCCTTTGAGTGCATTATCTAGGAATGAACCTGGTAGAGCATCCCACACAAACGAATGCTCCACATGCGGGTTTCACATGCCACCAACTCCACATTCACAGGCAACTTCAGCGCCACAGCCGTTTTCAGATAGCCCTCAATGCAAAGGCTCTAGACGCAAATATTGGTGTGAGAGCTAATTCAATCAAGGAAACACTGCATGTTGGTGAAGGGCATATTGAAGAAGGATCAGCCGAGTGGTTCTTGTGGGAGAACAACTCCATTTGGCTCACTAACTTCACACACCATCAGGCTTCCAAGCAGCTCTCAAGGAAACTCAGTTTTCACACTCTATGCTTAGTGCCCTTTGAGTACCTAGGACTGAAATGAAGCTTGATGAGCATCCCACACAAACGAATGCTCCACATGCGGGTTTCACATGCCACCAACTCCACATTCACAGGCAAATTCAGCGCCACAGCCGTTTTCAGATAACCCTCAATGCAAAGGCTCTAGACACAAATATTGGTGTGAGAGCTAATTCAATCAAGGAAACACTGCATGTTGGTGAAGGGCATATTGAAGAAGGATCAGCCGAGTGGTTCTTGTGGGAGAACAACTCCATTTGGCTCACTAACTTCACACACCATCAGGCTTCCAAGCAGCTCTCAAGGAAACTCAGTTTTCACACTCTATGCTTAGTGACCTTTGAGTGCATTATCTAGGAATGAACCTGGTAGAGCATCCCAAACAAACGAATGCTCCACATGCGGGTTTCACATGCCACCAACTCCACATTCACAGGCAACTTCAGCGCCACAGCCCTTTTCAAATAGCCCTCAATGCAAAGGCTCTAGACGCAAATATTGGTGTGAGAGCTAATTCAATCAAGGAAACACTGCATGTTGGTGAAGGGCATATTGAAGAAGAATCAGCCGAGTGGTTCTTGTGGGAGAACAACTCCATTTGGCTCACTAACTTCACACACCATCAGGCTTCCAAGCAGCTCTCAAGGAAACTCAGTTTTCACACTTTATGCTTAGTGCCCTTGAGTGCCTAGGACTGAAATGAAGCTGGTAGAGCATCCCACACAAACGAGTGCTCCACATGCGGGTTTCACATGCCACCAACTCCACATTCACAGGCAACTTCAGCGCCACAGCCGTTTTCAGATAACCCTCAATGCAAAGGCTCTAGACACAAATATTGGTGTGAGAGCTAATTCAATCAAGGAAACACTGCATGTTGGTGAAGGGCATATTGAAGAAGGATCAGCCGAGTGGTTCTTGTGGGAGAACAACTCCATTTGGCTCACTAACTTCACACACCATCAGGCTTCCAAGCAGCTCTCAAGGAAACTCAGTTTTCACACTCTATGCTTAGTGCCCTTTGAGTGCCTAGGACTGAAGTGAAGCTTGGTGAGCATCCCACACAAACGAATGCTCCACATGCGGGTTTCACATGCCACCAACTCCACATTCACAGGCAACTTCAGCGCCACAGCCCTTTTCAGATAGCCCTCAATGCAAAGGCTCTAGACGCAAATATTGGTGTGAGAGCTAATTCAATCAAGGAAACACTGCATGTTGGTGAAGGGCATATTGAAGAAGGATCAGCCGAGTGGTTCTTGTGGGAGAACAACTCCATTTGGCTCACTAACTTCACACACCATCAGGCTTCCAAGCAGCTCTCAAGGAAACTCAGTTTTCACACTCTATGCTTAGTGCCCTTTGAGTGCATTATCTAGGAATGAACCTGGTAGAGCATCCCACACAAACGAATGCTCCACATGCGGGTTTCACATGCCACCAACTCCACATTCACAGGCAACTTCAGAGCCACAGCCGTTTTCAGATAGCCCTCAATGCAAAGGCTCTAGACGCAAATATTGGTGTGAGAGCTAATTCAATCAAGGAAACACTGCATGTTGGTGAAGGGCATATTGAAGAAGGATCAGCCGAGTGGTTCTTGTGGGAGAACAACTCTATTTGGCTCACTAACTTCACACACCATCAGGCTTCCAAGCAGCTCTCAAGGAAACTCAGTTTTCACACTCTATGCTTAGTGCCCTTTGAGTGCATTATCTAGAATGAACCTGGTAGAGCATCCCCCACACACGAATGCTCCACATGCGGGTTTCACATGCCACCAACTCCACATTCTCAGGCAACTTCAGCGCCACAGCCGTTTTCAGATAGCCCTCAATGCAAAGGCTCTAGACGCAAATATTGGTGTGAGAGCTAATTGAATCAAGGAAACACTGCATGTTGGTGAAGGGCATATTGAAGAAGGATCAGCCGAGTGGTTCTTGTGGGAGAACAACTCCATTTGGCTCACTAACTTCACACACCATCAGGCTTCCAAGCAGCTCTCAAGGAAACTCAGTTTTCACACTTTATGCTTAATGCCCTTGAGTGCCTAGGACTGAAATGAAGCTGGTAGAGCATCCCACACAAACGAATGCTCCACATGCGGGTTTCACATGCCACCAACTCCACATTCTCACGCAACTTCAGCGCCACAGCCGTTTTCAGATAGCCCTCAATGCAAAGGCTCTAGACACAAATATTGGTGTGAGAGCTAATTCAATCAAGGAAACACTGCATGTTGGTGAAGGGCATATTGAAGAAGGATCAGCCGAGTGGTTCTTGTGGGAGAACAACTCCATTTGGCTCACTAACTTCACACACCATCAGGCTTCCAAGCAGCTCTCAAGGAAACTCAGTTTTCACACTCTATGCTTAGTGCCCTTTGAGTGCATTATCTAGGAATGAACCTGGTAGAGCATCCCACACAAACGAATGCTCCACATGCGGGTTTCACATGCCACCAACTCCACATTCACAGGCAACTTCAGCGCCACAGCCGTTTTCAGATAGCCCTCAATGCAAAGGCTCTAGACGCAAATATTGGTGTGAGAGCTAATTCAATCAAGGAAACACTGCATGTTGGTGAAGGGCATATTGAAGAAGGATCAGCCGAGTGGTTCTTGTGGGAGAACAACTCCATTTGGCTCACTAACTTCACACACCATCAGGCTTCCAAGCAGCTCTCAAGGAAACTCAGTTTTCACACTCTATGCTTAGTGCCCTTTGAGTACCTAGGACTGAAATGAAGCTTGATGAGCATCCCACACAAACGAATGCTCCACATGCGGGTTTCACATGCCACCAACTCCACATTCTCACGCAACTTCATCGCCACAGCCGTTTTCAGATAGCCCTCAATGCAAAGGCTCTAGACACAAATATTGGTGTGAGAGCTAATTCAATCAAGGAAACACTGCATGTTGGTGAAGGGCATATTGAAGAAGGATCAGCCGAGTGGTTCTTGTGGGAGAACAACTCCATTTGGCTCACTAACTTCACACACCATCAGGCTTCCAAGCAGCTCTCAAGGAAACTCACTTTTCACACTCTATGCTTAGTGCCCTTTGAGTGGCTAGGACTGAAGTGAAGCTTGGTGAGCATCCCACACAAACGAATGCTCCACATGCGGGTTTCACATGCCACCAACTCCACATTCACAGGCAACTTCAGCGCCACAGCCGTTTTCAGATAGCCCTCAATGCAAAGGCTCTAGACGCAAATATTGGTGTGAGAGCTAATTCAATCAAGGAAACACTGCATGTTGGTGAAGGGCATATTGAAGAAGGATCAGCCGAGTGGTTCTTGTGGGAGAACAACTCCATTTGGCTCACTAACTTCACACACCATCAGGCTTCCAAGCAGCTCTCAAGGAAACTCAGTTTTCACACTCTATGCTTAGTGCCCTTTGAGTGCATTATCGAGGAATGAACCTGGTAGAGCATCCCACACAAACGAATGCTCCACATGCGGGTTTCACATGCCACCAACTCCACATTCTCACGCAACTTCAGCGCCACAGCTGTTTTCAGATAGCCCTCAATGCAAAGGCTCTAGACGCAAATATTGGTGTGAGAGCTAATTCAATCAAGGAAACATTGCATGTTGGTGAAGGGCATATTGAAGAAGGATCAGCCGAGTGGTTCTTGTGGGAGAACAACTCCATTTGGCTCACTAACTTCACACACCATCAGGCTTCCAAGCAGCTCTCAAGGAAACTCAGTTTTCACACTCTATGCTTAGTGCCCTTTGAGTGCATTATCTAGGAATGAACCTGGTAGAGCATCCCACACAAACGAATGCTCCACATGCGGGTTTCACATGCCACCAACTCCACATTCACAGGCAACTTCAGAGCCACAGCCGTTTTCAGATTGCCCTCAATGCAAAGGCTCTAGACGCAAATATTGGTGTGAGAGCTAATTCAATCAAGGAAACACTGCATGTTGGTGAAGGGCATATTGAAGAAGGATCAGCCGAGTGGTTCTTGTGGGAGAACAACTCCATTTGGCTCACTAACTTCACACACCATCAGGCTTCCAAGCAGCTCTCAAGGAAACTCAGTTTTCACACTCTATGCTTAGTGCCCTTTGAGTGCATTATCTAGGAATGAACCTGGTAGAGCATCCCACACAAACGAATGCTCCACATGCGGGTTTCACATGCCACCAACTCCACATTCACAGGCAACTTCAGCGCCACAGCCGTTTTCAGATAGCCCTCAATGCAAAGGCTCTAGACGCAAATATTGGTGTGAGAGCTAATTCAATCAAGGAAACACTGCATGTTGGTGAAGGGCATATTGAAGAAGGATCAGCCGAGTGGTTCTTGTGGGAGAACAACTCCATTTGGCTCACTAACTTCACACACCATCAGGCTTCCAAGCAGCTCTCAAGGAAACTCAGTTTTCACACTCTATGCTTAGTGCCCTTTGAGTGCATTATCTAGGAATGAACCTGGTAGAGCATCCCACACAAACGAATGCTCCACATGCGGGTTTCACATGCCACCAACTCCACATTCACAGGCAACTTCAGAGCCACAGCCGTTTTCAGATAGCCCTCAATGCAAAGGCTCTAGACGCAAATATTGGTGTGAGAGCTAATTCAATCAAGGAAACACTGCATGTTGGTGAAGGGCATATTGAAGAAGGATCAGCCGAGTGGTTCTTGTGGGAGAACAACTCCATTTGGCTCACTAACTTCACACACCATCAGGCTTCCAAGCAGCTCTCAAGGAAACTCAGTTTTCACACTCTATGCTTAGTGCCCTTTGAGTGCATTATCTAGGAATGAACCTGGTAGAGCATCCCACACAAACGAATGCTCCACATGCGGGTTTCACATGCCACCAACTCCACATTCACAGGCAACTTCAGCGCCACAGCCGTTTTCAGATAGCCCTCAATGCAAAGGCTCTAGACGCAAATATTGGTGTGAGAGCTAATTCAATCAAGGAAACACTGCATGTTGGTGAAGGGCATATTGAAGAAGGATCAGCCGAGTGGTTCTTGTGGGAGAACAACTCCATTTGGCTCACTAACTTCACACACCATCAGGCTTCCAAGCAGCTCTCAAGGAAACTCAGTTTTCACACTCTATGCTTAGTGCCCTTTGAGTACCTAGGACTGAAATGATGCTTGATGAGCATCCCACACAAACGAATGCTCCACATGCGGGTTTCACATGCCACCAACTCCACATTCACAGGCAAATTCAGCGCCACAGCCGTTTTCAGATAGCCCTCAATGCAAAGGCTCTAGACACAAATATTGGTGTGAGAGCTAATTCAATCAAGGAAACACTGCATGTTGGTGAAGGGCATATTGAAGAAGGATCAGCCGAGTGGTTCTTGTGGGAGAACAACTCCATTTGGCTCACTAACTTCACACACCATCAGGCTTCCAAGCAGCTCTCAAGGAAACTCAGTTTTCACACTCTATGCTTAGTGACCTTTGAGTGCATTATCTAGGAATGAACCTGGTAGAGCATCCCAAACAAACGAATGCTCCACATGCGGGTTTCACATGCCACCAACTCCACATTCACAGGCAACTTCAGCGCCACAGCCCTTTTCAAATAGCCCTCAATGCAAAGGCTCTAGACGCAAATATTGGTGTGAGAGCTAATTCAATCAAGGAAACACTGCATGTTGGTGAAGGGCATATTGAAGAAGAATCAGCCGAGTGGTTCTTGTGGGAGAACAACTCCATTTGGCTCACTAACTTCACACACCATCAGGCTTCCAAGCAGCTCTCAAGGAAACTCAGTTTTCACACTTTATGCTTAGTGCCCTTGAGTGCCTAGGACTGAAATGAAGCTGGTAGAGCATCCCACACAAACGAGTGCTCCACATGCGGGTTTCACATGCCACCAACTCCACATTCACAGGCAACTTCAGCGCCACAGCCGTTTTCAGATAACCCTCAATGCAAAGGCTCTAGACACAAATATTGGTGTGAGAGCTAATTCAATCAAGGAAACACTGCATGTTGGTGAAGGGCATATTGAAGAAGGATCAGCCGAGTGGTTCTTGTGGGAGAACAACTCCATTTGGCTCACTAACTTCACACACCATCAGGCTTCCAAGCAGCTCTCAAGGAAACTCAGTTTTCACACTCTATGCTTAGTGCCCTTTGAGTGCCTAGGACTGAAGTGAAGCTTGGTGAGCATCCCACACAAACGAATGCTCCACATGCGGGTTTCACATGCCACCAACTCCACATTCACAGGCAACTTCAGCGCCACAGCCGTTTTCAGATAGCCCTCAATGCAAAGGCTCTAGACGCAAATATTGGTGTGAGAGCTAATTCAATCAAGGAAACACTGCATGTTGGTGAAGGGCATATTGAAGAAGGATCAGCCGAGTGGTTCTTGTGGGAGAACAACTCCATTTGGCTCACTAACTTCACACACCATCAGGCTTCCAAGCAGCTCTCAAGGAAACTCAGTTTTCACACTCTATGCTTAGTGCCCTTTGAGTGCATTATCTAGGAATGAACCTGGTAGAGCATCCCACACAAACGAATGCTCCACATGCGGGTTTCACATGCCACCAACTCCACATTCACAGGCAACTTCAGAGCCACAGCCGTTTTCAGATAGCCCTCAATGCAAAGGCTCTAGACGCAAATATTGGTGTGAGAGCTAATTCAATCAAGGAAACACTGCATGTTGGTGAAGGGCATATTGAAGAAGGATCAGCCGAGTGGTTCTTGTGGGAGAACAACTCTATTTGGCTCACTAACTTCACACACCATCAGGCTTCCAAGCAGCTCTCAAGGAAACTCAGTTTTCACACTCTATGCTTAGTGCCCTTTGAGTGCATTATCTAGAATGAACCTGGTAGAGCATCCCCCACACACGAATGCTCCACATGCGGGTTTCACATGCCACCAACTCCACATTCTCAGGCAACTTCAGCGCCGCAGCCGTTTTCAGATAGCCCTCAATGCAAAGGCTCTAGACGCAAATATTGGTGTGAGAGCTAATTGAATCAAGGAAACACTGCATGTTGGTGAAGGGCATATTGAAGAAGGATCAGCCGAGTGGTTCTTGTGGGAGAACAACTCCATTTGGCTCACTAACTTCACACACCATCAGGCTTCCAAGCAGCTCTCAAGGAAACTCAGTTTTCACACTTTATGCTTAATGCCCTTGAGTGCCTAGGACTGAAATGAAGCTGGTAGAGCATCCCACACAAACGAATGCTCCACATGCGGGTTTCACATGCCACCAACTCCACATTCTCACGCAACTTCAGCGCCACAGCCGTTTTCAGATAACCCTCAATGCAAAGGCTCTAGACACAAATATTGGTGTGAGAGCTAATTCAATCAAGGAAACACTGCATGTTGGTGAAGGGCATATTGAAGAAGGATCAGCCGAGTGGTTCTTGTGGGAGAACAACTCCATTTGGCTCACTAACTTCACACACCATCAGGCTTCCAAGCAGCTCTCAAGGAAACTCAGTTTTCACACTCTATGCTTAGTGCCCTTTGAGTGCATTATCTAGGAATGAACCTGGTAGAGCATCCCACAAAAACGAATGCTCCACATGCGGGTTTCACATGCCACCAACTCCACATTCACAGGCAACTTCAGCGCCACAGCCGTTTTCAGATAGCCCTCAATGCAAAGGCTCTAGACGCAAATATTGGTGTGAGAGCTAATTCAATCAAGGAAACACTGCATGTTGGTGAAGGGCATATTGAAGAAGGATCAGCCGAGTGGTTCTTGTGGGAGAACAACTCCATTTGGCTCACTAACTTCACACACCATCAGGCTTCCAAGCAGCTCTCAAGGAAACTCAGTTTTCACACTCTATGCTTAGTGCCCTTTGAGTACCTAGGACTGAAATGAAGCTTGATGAGCATCCCACACAAACGAATGCTCCACATGCGGGTTTCACATGCCACCAACTCCACATTCTCACGCAACTTCAGCGCCACAGCCGTTTTCAGATAGCCCTCAATGCAAAGGCTCTAGACACAAATATTGGTGTGAGAGCTAATTCAATCAAGGAAACACTGCATGTTGGTGAAGGGCATATTGAAGAAGGATCAGCCGAGTGGTTCTTGTGGGAGAACAACTCCATTTGGCTCACTAACTTCACACACCATCAGGCTTCCAAGCAGCTCTCAAGGAAACTCAGTTTTCACACTCTATGCTTAGTGCCCTTTGAGTACCTAGGACTGAAATGAAGCTTGATGAGCATCCCACACAAACGAATGCTCCACATGCGGGTTTCACATGCCACCAACTCCACATTCTCACGCAACTTCAGCGCCACAGCCGTTTTCAGATAGCCCTCAATGCAAAGGCTCTAGACACAAATATTGGTGTGAGAGCTAATTCAATCAAGGAAACACTGCATGTTGGTGAAGGGCATATTGAAGAAGGATCAGCCGAGTGGTTCTTGTGGGAGAACAACTCCATTTGGCTCACTAACTTCACACACCATCAGGCTTCCAAGCAGCTCTCAAGGAAACTCAGTTTTCACACTCTATGCTTAGTGCCCTTTGAGTGGCTAGGACTGAAGTGAAGCTTGGTGAGCATCCCACACAAACGAATGCTCCACATGCGGGTTTCACATGCCACCAACTCCACATTCACAGGCAACTTCAGCGCCACAGCCGTTTTCAGATAGCCCTCAATGCAAAGGCTCTAGACGCAAATATTGGTGTGAGAGCTAATTCAATCAAGGAAACACTGCATGTTGGTGAAGGGCATATTGAAGAAGGATCAGCCGAGTGGTTCTTGTGGGAGAACAACTCCATTTGGCTCACTAACTTCACACACCATCAGGCTTCCAAGCAGCTCTCAAGGAAACTCAGTTTTCACACTCTATGCTTAGTGCCCTTTGAGTGCATTATCGAGGAATGAACCTGGTAGAGCATCCCACACAAACGAATGCTCCACATGCGGGTTTCACATGCCACCAACTCCACATTCTCACGCAACTTCAGCGCCACAGCTGTTTTCAGATAGCCCTCAATGCAAAGGCTCTAGACGCAAATATTGGTGTGAGAGCTAATTCAATCAAGGAAACATTGCATGTTGGTGAAGGGCATATTGAAGAAGGATCAGCCGAGTGGTTCTTGTGGGAGAACAACTCCATTTGGCTCACTAACTTCACACACCATCAGGCTTCCAAGCAGCTCTCAAGGAAACTCAGTTTTCACACTCTATGCTTAGTGCCCTTTGAGTGCATTATCTAGGAATGAACCTGGTAGAGCATCCCACACAAACGAATGCTCCACATGCGGGTTTCACATGCCACCAACTCCACATTCACAGGCAACTTCAGAGCCACAGCCGTTTTCAGATAGCCCTCAATGCAAAGGCTCTAGACGCAAATATTGGTGTGAGAGCTAATTCAATCAAGGAAACACTGCATGTTGGTGAAGGGCATATTGAAGAAGGATCAGCCGAGTGGTTCTTGTGGGAGAACAACTCCATTTGGCTCACTAACTTCACACACCATCAGGCTTCCAAGCAGCTCTCAAGGAAACTCAGTTTTCACACTCTATGCTTAGTGCCCTTTGAGTGCATTATCTAGGAATGAACCTGGTAGAGCATCCCACACAAACGAATGCTCCACATGCGGGTTTCACATGCCACCAACTCCACATTCACAGGCAACTTCAGCGCCACAGCCGTTTTCAGATAGCCCTCAATGCAAAGGCTCTAGACGCAAATATTGGTGTGAGAGCTAATTGAATCAAGGAAACACTGCATGTTGGTGAAGGGCATATTGAAGAAGGATCAGCCGAGTGGTTCTTGTGGGAGAACAACTCCATTTGGCTCACTAACTTCACACACCATCAGGCTTCCAAGCAGCTCTCAAGGAAACTCAGTTTTCACACTTTATGCTTAATGCCCTTGAGTGCCTAGGACTGAAATGAAGCTGGTAGAGCATCCCACACAAACGAATGCTCCACATGCGGGTTTCACATGCCACCAACTCCACATTCTCACGCAACTTCAGCGCCACAGCCGTTTTCAGATAACCCTCAATGCAAAGGCTCTAGACACAAATATTGGTGTGAGAGCTAATTCAATCAAGGAAACACTGCATGTTGGTGAAGGGCATATTGAAGAAGGATCAGCCGAGTGGTTCTTGTGGGAGAACAACTCCATTTGGCTCACTAACTTCACACACCATCAGGCTTCCAAGCAGCTCTCAAGGAAACTCAGTTTTCACACTCTATGCTTAGTGCCCTTTGAGTGCATTATCTAGGAATGAACCTGGTAGAGCATCCCACAAAAACGAATGCTCCACATGCGGGTTTCACATGCCACCAACTCCACATTCACAGGCAACTTCAGCGCCACAGCCGTTTTCAGATAGCCCTCAATGCAAAGGCTCTAGACGCAAATATTGGTGTGAGAGCTAATTCAATCAAGGAAACACTGCATGTTGGTGAAGGGCATATTGAAGAAGGATCAGCCGAGTGGTTCTTGTGGGAGAACAACTCCATTTGGCTCACTAACTTCACACACCATCAGGCTTCCAAGCAGCTCTCAAGGAAACTCAGTTTTCACACTCTATGCTTAGTGCCCTTTGAGTACCTAGGACTGAAATGAAGCTTGATGAGCATCCCACACAAACGAATGCTCCACATGCGGGTTTCACATGCCACCAACTCCACATTCTCACGCAACTTCAGCGCCACAGCCGTTTTCAGATAGCCCTCAATGCAAAGGCTCTAGACACAAATATTGGTGTGAGAGCTAATTCAATCAAGGAAACACTGCATGTTGGTGAAGGGCATATTGAAGAAGGATCAGCCGAGTGGTTCTTGTGGGAGAACAACTCCATTTGGCTCACTAACTTCACACACCATCAGGCTTCCAAGCAGCTCTCAAGGAAACTCAGTTTTCACACTCTATGCTTAGTGCCCTTTGAGTACCTAGGACTGAAATGAAGCTTGATGAGCATCCCACACAAACGAATGCTCCACATGCGGGTTTCACATGCCACCAACTCCACATTCTCACGCAACTTCAGCGCCACAGCCGTTTTCAGATAGCCCTCAATGCAAAGGCTCTAGACACAAATATTGGTGTGAGAGCTAATTCAATCAAGGAAACACTGCATGTTGGTGAAGGGCATATTGAAGAAGGATCAGCCGAGTGGTTCTTGTGGGAGAACAACTCCATTTGGCTCACTAACTTCACACACCATCAGGCTTCCAAGCAGCTCTCAAGGAAACTCAGTTTTCACACTCTATGCTTAGTGCCCTTTGAGTGGCTAGGACTGAAGTGAAGCTTGGTGAGCATCCCACACAAACGAATGCTCCACATGCGGGTTTCACATGCCACCAACTCCACATTCACAGGCAACTTCAGCGCCACAGCCCTTTTCAGATAGCCCTCAATGCAAAGGCTCTAGACGCAAATATTGGTGTGAGAGCTAATTCAATCAAGGAAACACTGCATGTTGGTGAAGGGCATATTGAAGAAGGATCAGCCGAGTGGTTCTTGTGGGAGAACAACTCCATTTGGCTCACTAACTTCACACACCATCAGGCTTCCAAGCAGCTCTCAAGGAAACTCAGTTTTCACACTCTATGCTTAGTGCCCTTTGAGTGCATTATCGAGGAATGAACCTGGTAGAGCATCCCACACAAACGAATGCTCCACATGCGGGTTTCACATGCCACCAACTCCACATTCTCACGCAACTTCAGCGCCACAGCTGTTTTCAGATAGCCCTCAATGCAAAGGCTCTAGACGCAAATATTGGTGTGAGAGCTAATTCAATCAAGGAAACATTGCATGTTGGTGAAGGGCATATTGAAGAAGGATCAGCCGAGTGGTTCTTGTGGGAGAACAACTCCATTTGGCTCACTAACTTCACACACCATCAGGCTTCCAAGCAGCTCTCAAGGAAACTCAGTTTTCACACTCTATGCTTAGTGCCCTTTGAGTGCATTATCTAGGAATGAACCTGGTAGAGCATCCCACACAAACGAATGCTCCACATGCGGGTTTCACATGCCACCAACTCCACATTCACAGGCAACTTCAGAGCCACAGCCGTTTTCAGATAGCCCTCAATGCAAAGGCTCTAGACGCAAATATTGGTGTGAGAGCTAATTCAATCAAGGAAACACTGCATGTTGGTGAAGGGCATATTGAAGAAGGATCAGCCGAGTGGTTCTTGTGGGAGAACAACTCCATTTGGCTCACTAACTTCACACACCATCAGGCTTCCAAGCAGCTCTCAAGGAAACTCAGTTTTCACACTCTATGCTTAGTGCCCTTTGAGTGCATTATCTAGGAATGAACCTGGTAGAGCATCCCACACAAACGAATGCTCCACATGCGGGTTTCACATGCCACCAACTCCACATTCACAGGCAACTTCAGCGCCACAGCCGTTTTCAGATAGCCCTCAATGCAAAGGCTCTAGACGCAAATATTGGTGTGAGAGCTAATTCAATCAAGGAAACACTGCATGTTGGTGAAGGGCATATTGAAGAAGGATCAGCCGAGTGGTTCTTGTGGGAGAACAACTCCATTTGGCTCACTAACTTCACACACCATCAGGCTTCCAAGCAGCTCTCAAGGAAACTCAGTTTTCACACTCTATGCTTAGTGCCCTTTGAGTACCTAGGACTGAAATGAAGCTTGATGAGCATCCCACACAAACGAATGCTCCACATGCGGGTTTCACATGCCACCAACTCCACATTCACAGGCAACTTCAGCGCCACAGCCGTTTTCAGATAGCCCTCAATGCAAAGGCGCTAGACACAAATATTGTTGTGAGAGCTAATTCAATCAAGGAAACACTGCATGTTGGTGAAGGGCATATTGAAGAAGGATCAGCCGAGTGGTTCTTGTGGGAGAACAACTCCATTTGGCTCACTAACTTCACACACCATCAGGCTTCCAAGCAGCTCTCAAGGAAACTCAGTTTTCACACTCTATGCTTAGTGACCTTTGAGTGCATTATCTAGGAATGAACCTGGTAGAGCATCCCAAACAAACGAATGCTCCACATGCGGGTTTCACATGCCACCAACTCCACATTCACAGGCAACTTCAGCGCCACAGCCCTTTTCAAATAGCCCTCAATGCAAAGGCTCTAGACGCAAATATTGGTGTGAGAGCTAATTCAATCAAGGAAACACTGCATGTTGGTGAAGGGCATATTGAAGAAGAATCAGCCGAGTGGTTCTTGTGGGAGAACAACTCCATTTGGCTCACTAACTTCACACACCATCAGGCTTCCAAGCAGCTCTCAAGGAAACTCAGTTTTCACACTTTATGCTTAGTGCCCTTGAGTGGCTAGGACTGAAATGAAGCTGGTAGAGCATCCCACACAAACGAGTGCTCCACATGCGGGTTTCACATGCCACCAACTCCACATTCACAGGCAACTTCAGCGCCACAGCCGTTTTCAGATAACCCTCAATGCAAAGGCTCTAGACACAAATATTGGTGTGAGAGCTAATTCAATCAAGGAAACACTGCATGTTGGTGAAGGGCATATTGAAGAAGGATCAGCCGAGTGGTTCTTGTGGGAGAACAACTCCATTTGGCTCACTAACTTCACACACCATCAGGCTTCCAAGCAGCTCTCAAGGAAACTCAGTTTTCACACTCTATGCTTAGTGCCCTTTGAGTGCATTATCTAGGAATGAACCTGGTAGAGCATCCCACACAAACGAATGCTCCACATGCGGGTTTCACATGCCACCAACTCCACATTCACAGGCAACTTCAGAGCCACAGCCGTTTTCAGATAGCCCTCAATGCAAAGGCTCTAGACGCAAATATTGGTGTGAGAGCTAATTCAATCAAGGAAACACTGCATGTTGGTGAAGGGCATATTGAAGAAGGATCAGCCGAGTGGTTCTTGTGGGAGAACAACTCTATTTGGCTCACTAACTTCACACACCATCAGGCTTCCAAGCAGCTCTCAAGGAAACTCAGTTTTCACACTCTATGCTTAGTGCCCTTTGAGTGCATTATCTAGAATGAACCTGGTAGAGCATCCCCCACACACGAATGCTCCACATGCGGGTTTCACATGCCACCAACTCCACATTCTCAGGCAACTTCAGCGCCACAGCCGTTTTCAGATAGCCCTCAATGCAAAGGCTCTAGACGCAAATATTGGTGTGAGAGCTAATTGAATCAAGGAAACACTGCATGTTGGTGAAGGGCATATTGAAGAAGGATCAGCCGAGTGGTTCTTGTGGGAGAACAACTCCATTTGGCTCACTAACTTCACACACCATCAGGCTTCCAAGCAGCTCTCAAGGAAACTCAGTTTTCACACTTTATGCTTAGTGCCCTTGAGTGCCTAGGACTGAAATGAAGCTGGTAGAGCATCCCACACAAACGAATGCTCCACATGCGGGTTTCACATGCCACCAACTCCACATTCTCACGCAACTTCAGTGCCACAGCCGTTTTCAGATAACCCTCAATGCAAAGGCTCTAGACACAAATATTGGTGTGAGAGCTAATTCAATCAAGGAAACACTGCATGTTGGTGAAGGGCATATTGAAGAATGATCAGCCGAGTGGTTCTTGTGGGAGAACAACTCCATTTGGCTCACTAACTTCACACACCATCAGGCTTCCAAGCAGCTCTCAAGGAAACTCAGTTTTCACACTCTATGCTTAGTGCCCTTTGAGTGCATTATCTAGGAATGAACCTGGTAGAGCATCCCACAAAAACGAATGCTCCACATGCGGGTTTCACATGCCACCAACTCCACATTCACAGGCAACTTCAGCGCCACAGCCGTTTTCAGATAGCCCTCAATGCAAAGGCTCTAGACGCAAATATTGGTGTGAGAGCTAATTGAATCAAGGAAACACTGCATGTTGGTGAAGGGCATATTGAAGAAGGATCAGCCGAGTGGTTCTTGTGGGAGAACAACTCCATTTGGCTCACTAACTTCACACACCATCAGGCTTCCAAGCAGCTCTCAAGGAAACTCAGTTTTCACACTCTATGCTTAGTGCCCTTTGAGTACCTAGGACTGAAATGAAGCTTGATGAGCATCCCACACAAACGAATGCTCCACATGCGGGTTTCACATGCCACCAACTCCACATTCTCACGCAACTTCAGCGCCACAGCCGTTTTCAGATAGCCCTCAATGCAAAGGCTCTAGACACAAATATTGGTGTGAGAGCTAATTCAATCAAGGAAACACTGCATGTTGGTGAAGGGCATATTGAAGAAGGATCAGCCGAGTGGTTCTTGTGGGAGAACAACTCCATTTGGCTCACTAACTTCACACACCATCAGGCTTCCAAGCAGCTCTCAAGGAAACTCAGTTTTCACACTCTATGCTTAGTGCCCTTTGAGTGCATTATCGAGGAATGAACCTGGTTGAGCATCCCACACAAACGAATGCTCCACATGCGGGTTTCACATGCCACCAACTCCACATTCACAGGCAACTTCAGCGCCACAGCCGTTTTCAGATAGCCCTCAATGCAAAGGCTCTAGACGCAAATATTGGTGTGAGAGCTAATTCAATCAAGGAAACACTGCATGTTGGTGAAGGGCATATTGAAGAAGGATCAGCCGAGTGGTTCTTGTGGGAGAACAACTCCATTTGGCTCACTAACTTCACACACCATCAGGCTTCCAAGCAGCTCTCAAGGAAACTCAGTTTTCACACTCTATGCTTAGTGCCCTTTGAGTGCATTATCTAGGAATGAACCTGGTAGAGCATCCCACACAAACGAATGCTCCACATGCGGGTTTCACATGCCACCAACTCCACATTCACAGGCAACTTCAGCGCCACAGCCGTTTTCAGATAGCCCTCAATGCAAAGGCTCTAGACGCAAATATTGGTGTGAGAGCTAATTCAATCAAGGAAACACTGCATGTTGGTGAAGGGCATATTGAAGAAGGATCAGCCGAGTGGTTCTTGTGGGAGAACAACTCCATTTGGCTCACTAACTTCACACACCATCAGGCTTCCAAGCAGCTCTCAAGGAAACTCAGTTTTCACACTCTATGCTTAGTGCCCTTTGAGTACCTAGGACTGAAATGAAGCTTGATGAGCATCCCACACAAACGAATGCTCCACATGCGGGTTTCACATGCCACCAACTCCACATTCTCACGCAACTTCAGCGCCACAGCCGTTTTCAGATAGCCCTCAATGCAAAGGATCTAGACACAAATATTGGTGTGAGAGCTAATTCAATCAAGGAAACACTGCATGTTGGTGAAGGTCATATTGAAGAAGGATCAGCCGAGTGGTTCTTGTGGGAGAACAACTCCATTTGGCTCACTAACTTCACACACCATCAGGCTTCCAAGCAGCTCTCAAGGAAACTCAGTTTTCACACTCTATGCTTAGTGCCCTTTGAGTGGCTAGGACTGAAGTGAAGCTTGGTGAGCATCCCACACAAACGAATGCTCCACATGCGGGTTTCACATGCCACCAACTCCACATTCACAGGCAACTTCAGCGCCACAGCCGTTTTCAGATAGCCCTCAATGCAAAGGCTCTAGACGCAAATATTGGTGTGAGAGCTAATTCAATCAAGGAAACACTGCATGTTGGTGAAGGGCATATTGAAGAAGGATCAGCAGAGTGGTTCTTGTGGGAGAACAACTCCATTTGGCTCACTAACTTCACACACCATCAGGCTTCTAAGCAGCTCTCAAGGAAACTCAGTTTTCACACTCTATGCTTAGTGCCCTTTGAGTGCATTATCGAGGAATGAACCTGGTAGAGCATCCCACACAAACGAATGCTCCACATGCGGGTTTCACATGCCACCAACTCCACATTCACAGGCAACTTCAGCGCCATAGCCGTTTTCAGATAGCCCTCAATGCAAAGGCTCTAGACGCAAATATTGGTGTGAGAGCTAATTCAATCAAGGAAACACTGCATGTTGGTGAAGGGCATATTGAAGAAGGATCAGCCGAGTGGTTCTTGTGGGAGAACAACTCCATTTGGCTCACTAACTTCACACACCATCAGGCTTCCAAGCAGCTCTCAAGGAAACTCAGTTTTCACACTCTATGCTTAGTGCCCTTTGAGTACCTAGGACTGAAATGAAGCTTGATGAGCATCCCACACAAACGAATGCTCCACATGCGGGTTTCACATGCCACCAACTCCACATTCTCACGCAACTTCAGCGCCACAGCCGTTTTCAGATAGCCCTCAATGCAAAGGCTCTAGACACAAATATTGGTGTGAGAGCTAATTCAATCAAGGAAACACTGCATGTTGGTGAAGGGCATATTGAAGAAGGATCAGCCGAGTGGTTCTTGTGGGAGAACAACTCCATTTGGCTCACTAACTTCACACACCATCAGGCTTCCAAGCAGCTCTCAAGGAAACTCAGTTTTCACACTCTATGCTTAGTGCCCTTTGAGTGCATTATCGAGGAATGAACCTGGTAGAGCATCCCACACAAACGAATGCTCCACATGCGGGTTTCACATGCCACCAACTCCACATTCACAGGCAACTTCAGCGCCACAGCCGTTTTCAGATAGCCCTCAATGCAAAGGCTCTAGACGCAAATATTGGTGTGAGAGCTAATTCAATCAAGGAAACACTGCATGTTGGTGAAGGGCATATTGAAGAAGGATCAGCCGAGTGGTTCTTGTGGGAGAACAACTCCATTTGGCTCACTAACTTCACACACCATCAGGCTTCCAAGCAGCTCTCAAGGAAACTCAGTTTTCACACTCTATGCTTAGTGCCCTTTGAGTACCTAGGACTGAAATGAAGCTTGATGAGCATCCCACACAAACGAATGCTCCACATGCGGGTTTCACATGCCACCAACTCCACATTCTCACGCAACTTCAGCGCCACAGCCGTTTTCAGATAGCCCTCAATGCAAAGGCTCTAGACGCAAATATTGGTGTGAGAGCTAATTGAATCAAGGAAACACTGCATGTTGGTGAAGGGCATATGGAAGAAGGATCAGCCGAGTGGTTCTTGTGGGAGAACAACTCCATTTGGCTCACTAACTTCACACACCATCAGGCTTCCAAGCAGCTCTCAAGGAAACTCAGTTTTCACACTCTATGCTTAGTGCCCTTTGAGTAGCTAGGACTGAAGTGAAGCTTGGTGAGCATCCCACACAAACGAATGCTCCACATGCGGGTTTCACATGCCACCAACTCCACATTCACAGGCAACTTCAGCGCCACAGCCGTTTTCAGATAGCCCTCAATGCAAAGGCTCTAGACGCAAATATTGGTGTGAGAGCTAATTCAATCAAGGAAACACTGCATGTTGGTGAAGGGCATATTGAAGAAGGATCAGCAGAGTGGTTCTTGTGGGAGAACAACTCCATTTGGCTCACTAACTTCACACACCATCAGGCTTCCAAGCAGCTCTCAAGGAAACTCAGTTTTCACACTCTATGCTTAGTGCCCTTTGAGTGCATTATCGAGGAATGAACCTGGTAGAGCATCCCACACAAACGAATGCTCCACATGCGGGTTTCACATGCCACCAACTCCACATTCTCACGCAACTTCAGCGCCACAGCTGTTTTCAGATAGCCCTCAATGCAAAGGCTCTAGACGCAAATATTGGTGTGAGAGCTAATTCAATCAAGGAAACATTGCATGTTGGTGAAGGGCATATTGAAGAAGGATCAGCCGAGTGGTTCTTGTGGGAGAACAACTCCATTTGGCTCACTAACTTCACACACCATCAGGCTTCCAAGCAGCTCTCAAGGAAACTCAGTTTTCACACTCTATGCTTAGTGCCCTTTGAGTGCATTATCTAGGAATGAACCTGGTAGAGCATCCCACACAAACGAATGCTCCACCTGCGGGTTTCACATGCCACCAACTCCACATTCACAGGCAACTTCAGCGCCACAGCCGTTTTCAGATAGCCCTCAATGCAAAGGCTCTAGACGCAAATATTGGTGTGAGAGCTAATTCAATCAAGGAAACACTGCATGTTGGTGAAGGGCATATTGAAGAAGGATCAGCCGAGTGGTTCTTGTGGGAGAACAACTCCATTTGGCTCACTAACTTCACACACCATCAGGCTTCCAAGCAGCTCTCAAGGAAACTCAGTTTTCACACTCTATGCTTAGTGCCCTTTGAGTGCATTATCTAGGAATGAACCTGGTAGAGCATCCCCCACACACGAATGCTCCACATGCGGGTTTCACATGCCACCAACTCCACATTCTCAGGCAACTTCAGCGCCACAGCCGTTTTCAAATAGCCCTCAATGCAAAGGCTCTAGACGCAAATATTGGTGTGAGAGCTAATTGAATCAAGGAAACACTGCATGTTGGTGAAGGGCATATTGAAGAAGGATCAGCCGAGTGGTTCTTGTGGGAGAACAACTCCATTTGGCTCACTAACTTCACACACCATCAGGCTTCCAAGCAGCTCTCAAGGAAACTCAGTTTTCACACTTTATGCTTAGTGCCCTTGAGTGCCTAGGACTGAAATGAAGCTGGTAGAGCATCCCACACAAACGAATGCTCCACATGCGGGTTTCACATGCCACCAACTCCACATTCACAGGCAACTTCAGCGCCACAGCCGTTTTCAGATAGCCCTCAATGCAAAGGCTCTAAACGCAAATATTGGTGTGAGAGCTAATTCAATCAAGGAAACACTGCATGTTGGTGAAGGGCATATTGAAGAAGGATCAGCCGAGTGGTTCTTGTGGGAGAACAACTCCATTTGGCTCACTAACTTCACACACCATCAGGCTTCCAAGCAGCTCTCAAGGAAACTCAGTTTTCACACTCTATGCTTAGTGCCCTTTGAGTGCATTATCGAGGAATGAACCTGGTAGAGCATCCCACACAAACGAATGCTCCACATGCGGGTTTCACATGCCACCAACTCCACATTCTCACGCAACTTCAGCGCCACAGCTGTTTTCAGATAGCCCTCAATGCAAAGGCTCTAGACGCAAATATTGGTGTGAGAGCTAATTCAATCAAGGAAACATTGCATGGTGGTGAAGGGCATATTGAAGAAGGATCAGCCGAGTGGTTCTTGTGGGAGAACAACTCCATTTCGCTCACTAACTTCACACACCATCAGGCTTCCAAGCAGCTCTCAAGGAAACTCAGTTTTCACACTCTATGCTTAGTGCCCTTTGAGTGCATTATCTAGGAATGAAGCTGGTAGAGCATCCCACACAAACGAATGCTCCACATGCGGGTTTCACATGCCACCAACTCCACATTCACAGGCAACTTCAGCGCCACAGCCGTTTTCAGATAGCCCTCAATGCAAAGGTTCTAGACGCAAATATTGGTGTGAGAGCTAATTCAATCAAGGAAACACTGCATGTTGGTGAAGGGCATATTGAAGAAGGATCAGCCGAGTGGTTCTTGTGGGAGAACAACTCCATTTGGCTCACTAACTTCACACACCATCAGGCTTCCAAGCAGCTCTCAAGGAAACTCAGTTTTCACACTCTATGCTTAGTGCCCTTTGAGTGCATTATCTAGGAATGAACCTGGTAGAGCATCCCACACAAACGAATGCTCCACATGCGGGTTTCACATGCCACCAACTCCACATTCACAGGCAACTTCAGCGCCACAGCCGTTTTCAGATAGCCCTCAATGCAAAGGCTCTAGACGCAAATATTGGTGTGAGAGCTAATTCAATCAAGGAAACACTGCATGTTGGTGAAGGGCATATTGAAGAAGGATCAGCCGAGTGGTTCTTGTGGGAGAACAACTCCATTTGGCTCACTAACTTCACACACCATCAGGCTTCCAAGCAGCTCTCAAGGAAACTCAGTTTTCACACTCTATGCTTAGTGCCCTTTGAGTACCTAGGACTGAAATGAAGCTTGATGAGCATCCCACACAAACGAATGCTCCACATGCGGGTTTCACATGCCACCAACTCCACATTCTCACGCAACTTCATCGCCACAGCCGTTTTCAGATAGCCCTCAATGCAAAGGCTCTAGACACAAATATTGGTGTGAGAGCTAATTCAATCAAGGAAACACTGCATGTTGGTGAAGGGCATATTGAAGAAGGATCAGCCGAGTGGTTCTTGTGGGAGAACAACTCCATTTGGCTCACTAACTTCACACACCATCAGGCTTCCAAGCAGCTCTCAAGGAAACTCAGTTTTCACACTCTATGCTTAGTGCCCTTTGAGTGGCTAGGACTGAAGTGAAGCTTGGTGAGCATCCCACACAAACGAATGCTCCACATGCGGGTTTCACATGCCACCAACTCCACATTCACAGGCAACTTCAGCGCCACAGCCGTTTTCAGATAGCCCTCAATGCAAAGGCTCTAAACGCAAATATTGGTGTGAGAGCTAATTCAATCAAGGAAACACTGCATGTTGGTGAAGGGCATATTGAAGAAGGATCAGCCGAGTGGTTCTTGTGGGAGAACAACTCCATTTGGCTCACTAACTTCACACACCATCAGGCTTCCAAGCAGCTCTCAAGGAAACTCAGTTTTCACACTCTATGCTTAGTGCCCTTTGAGTGCATTATCGAGGAATGAACCTGGTAGAGCATCCCACACAAACGAATGCTCCACATGCGGGTTTCACATGCCACCAACTCCACATTCTCACGCAACTTCAGCGCCACAGCTGTTTTCAGATAGCCCTCAATGCAAAGGCTCTAGACGCAAATATTGGTGTGAGAGCTAATTCAATCAAGGAAACATTGCATGTTGGTGAAGGGCATATTGAAGAAGGATCAGCCGAGTGGTTCTTGTGGGAGAACAACTCCATTTGGCTCACTAACTTCACACACCATCAGGCTTCCAAGCAGCTCTCAAGGAAACTCAGTTTTCACACTCTATGCTTAGTGCCCTTTGAGTGCATTATCTAGGAATGAAGCTGGTAGAGCATCCCACACAAACGAATGCTCCACATGCGGGTTTCACATGCCACCAACTCCACATTCACAGGCAACTTCAGCGCCACAGCCGTTTTCAGATAGCCCTCAATGCAAAGGCTCTAGACGCAAATATTGGTGTGAGAGCTAATTCAATCAAGGAAACACTGCATGTTGGTGAAGGGCATATTGAAGAAGGATCAGCCGAGTGGTTCTTGTGGGAGAACAACTCCATTTGGCTCACTAACTTCACACACCATCAGGCTTCCAAGCAGCTCTCAAGGAAACTCAGTTTTCACACTCTATGCTTAGTGCCCTTTGAGTGCATTATCTAGGAATGAACCTGGTAGAGCATCCCACACAAACGAATGCTCCACATGCGGGTTTCACATGCCACCAACTCCACATTCACAGGCAACTTCAGCGCCACAGCCGTTTTCAGATAGCCCTCAATGCAAAGGCTCTAGACGCAAATATTGGTGTGAGAGCTAATTCAATCAAGGAAACACTGCATGTTGGTGAAGGGCATATTGAAGAAGGATCAGCCGAGTGGTTCTTGTGGGAGAACAACTCCATTTGGCTCACTAACTTCACACACCATCAGGCTTCCAAGCAGCTCTCAAGGAAACTCAGTTTTCACACTCTATGCTTAGTGCCCTTTGAGTACCTAGGACTGAAATGAAGCTTGATGAGCATCCCACACAAACGAATGCTCCACATGCGGGTTTCACATGCCACCAACTCCACATTCACAGGCAAATTCAGCGCCACAGCCGTTTTCAGATAACCCTCAATGCAAAGGCTCTAGACACAAATATTGGTGTGAGAGCTAATTCAATCAAGGAAACACTGCATGTTGGTGAAGGGCATATTGAAGAAGGATCAGCCGAGTGGTTCTTGTGGGAGAACAACTCCATTTGGCTCACTAACTTCACACACCATCAGGCTTCCAAGCAGCTCTCAAGGAAACTCAGTTTTCACACTCTATGCTTAGTGACCTTTGAGTGCATTATCTAGGAATGAACCTGGTAGAGCATCCCAAACAAACGAATGCTCCACATGCGGGTTTCACATGCCACCAACTCCACATTCACAGGCAACTTCAGCGCCACAGCCCTTTTCAAATAGCCCTCAATGCAAAGGCTCTAGACGCAAATATTGGTGTGAGAGCTAATTCAATCAAGGAAACACTGCATGTTGGTGAAGGGCATATTGAAGAAGAATCAGCCGAGTGGTTCTTGTGGGAGAACAACTCCATTTGGCTCACTAACTTCACACACCATCAGGCTTCCAAGCAGCTCTCAAGGAAACTCAGTTTTCACACTTTATGCTTAGTGCCCTTGAGTGCCTAGGACTGAAATGAAGCTGGTAGAGCATCCCACACAAACGAGTGCTCCACATGCGGGTTTCACATGCCACCAACTCCACATTCACAGGCAACTTCAGCGCCACAGCCGTTTTCAGATAACCCTCAATGCAAAGGCTCTAGACACAAATATTGGTGTGAGAGCTAATTCAATCAAGGAAACACTGCATGTTGGTGAAGGGCATATTGAAGAAGGATCAGCCGAGTGGTTCTTGTGGGAGAACAACTCCATTTGGCTCACTAACTTCACACACCATCAGGCTTCCAAGCAGCTCTCAAGGAAACTCAGTTTTCACACTCTATGCTTAGTGCCCTTTGAGTGCCTAGGACTGAAGTGAAGCTTGGTGAGCATCCCACACAAACGAATGCTCCACATGCGGGTTTCACATGCCACCAACTCCACATTCACAGGCAACTTCAGCGCCACAGCCCTTTTCAGATAGCCCTCAATGCAAAGGCTCTAGACGCAAATATTGGTGTGAGAGCTAATTCAATCAAGGAAACACTGCATGTTGGTGAAGGGCATATTGAAGAAGGATCAGCCGAGTGGTTCTTGTGGGAGAACAACTCCATTTGGCTCACTAACTTCACACACCATCAGGCTTCCAAGCAGCTCTCAAGGAAACTCAGTTTTCACACTCTATGCTTAGTGCCCTTTGAGTGCATTATCTAGGAATGAACCTGGTAGAGCATCCCACACAAACGAATGCTCCACATGCGGGTTTCACATGCCACCAACTCCACATTCACAGGCAACTTCAGAGCCACAGCCGTTTTCAGATAGCCCTCAATGCAAAGGCTCTAGACGCAAATATTGGTGTGAGAGCTAATTCAATCAAGGAAACACTGCATGTTGGTGAAGGGCATATTGAAGAAGGATCAGCCGAGTGGTTCTTGTGGGAGAACAACTCTATTTGGCTCACTAACTTCACACACCATCAGGCTTCCAAGCAGCTCTCAAGGAAACTCAGTTTTCACACTCTATGCTTAGTGCCCTTTGAGTGCATTATCTAGAATGAACCTGGTAGAGCATCCCCCACACACGAATGCTCCACATGCGGGTTTCACATGCCACCAACTCCACATTCTCAGGCAACTTCAGCGCCACAGCCGTTTTCAGATAGCCCTCAATGCAAAGGCTCTAGACGCAAATATTGGTGTGAGAGCTAATTGAATCAAGGAAACACTGCATGTTGGTGAAGGGCATATTGAAGAAGGATCAGCCGAGTGGTTCTTGTGGGAGAACAACTCTATTTGGCTCACTAACTTCACACACCATCAGGCTTCCAAGCAGCTCTCAAGGAAACTCAGTTTTCACACTCTATGCTTAGTGCCCTTTGAGTACCTAGGACTGAAATGAAGCTTGATGAGCATCCCACACAAACGAATGCTCCACATGCGGGTTTCACATGCCACCAACTCCACATTCTCACGCAACTTCATCGCCACAGCCGTTTTCAGATAGCCCTCAATGCAAAGGCTCTAGACACAAATATTGGTGTGAGAGCTAATTCAATCAAGGAAACACTGCATGTTGGTGAAGGGCATATTGAAGAAGGATCAGCCGAGTGGTTCTTGTGGGAGAACAACTCCATTTGGCTCACTAACTTCACACACCATCAGGCTTCCAAGCAGCTCTCAAGGAAACTCAGTTTTCACACTCTATGCTTAGTGCCCTTTGAGTGGCTAGGACTGAAGTGAAGCTTGGTGAGCATCCCACACAAACGAATGCTCCACATGCGGGTTTCACATGCCACCAACTCCACATTCACAGGCAACTTCAGCGCCACAGCCGTTTTCAGATAGCCCTCAATGCAAAGGCTCTAGACGCAAATATTGGTGTGAGAGCTAATTCAATCAAGGAAACACTGCATGTTGGTGAAGGGCATATTGAAGAAGGATCAGCCGAGTGGTTCTTGTGGGAGAACAACTCCATTTGGCTCACTAACTTCACACACCATCAGGCTTCCAAGCAGCTCTCAAGGAAACTCAGTTTTCACACTCTATGCTTAGTGCCCTTTGAGTGCATTATCGAGGAATGAACCTGGTAGAGCATCCCACACAAACGAATGCTCCACATGCGGGTTTCACATGCCACCAACTCCACATTCTCACGCAACTTCAGCGCCACAGCTGTTTTCAGATAGCCCTCAATGCAAAGGCTCTAGACGCAAATATTGGTGTGAGAGCTAATTCAATCAAGGAAACATTGCATGTTGGTGAAGGGCATATTGAAGAAGGATCAGCCGAGTGGTTCTTGTGGGAGAACAACTCCATTTGGCTCACTAACTTCACACACCATCAGGCTTCCAAGCAGCTCTCAAGGAAACTCAGTTTTCACACTCTATGCTTAGTGCCCTTTGAGTGCATTATCTAGGAGTGAACCTGGTAGAGCATCCCACACAAACGAATGCTCCACATGCGGGTTTCACATGCCACCAACTCCACATTCACAGGCAACTTCAGAGCCACAGCCGTTTTCAGATAGCCCTCAATGCAAAGGCTCTAGACGCAAATATTGGTGTGAGAGCTAATTCAATCAAGGAAACACTGCATGTTGGTGAAGGGCATATTGAAGAAGGATCAGCCGAGTGGTTCTTGTGGGAGAACAACTCCATTTGGCTCACTAACTTCACACACCATCAGGCTTCCAAGCAGCTCTCAAGGAAACTCAGTTTTCACACTCTATGCTTAGTGCCCTTTGAGTGCATTATCTAGGAATGAACCTGGTAGAGCATCCCACACAAACGAATGCTCCACATGCGGGTTTCACATGCCACCAACTCCACATTCACAGGCAACTTCAGCGCCACAGCCGTTTTCAGATAGCCCTCAATGCAAAGGCTCTAGACGCAAATATTGGTGTGAGAGCTAATTCAATCAAGGAAACACTGCATGTTGGTGAAGGGCATATTGAAGAAGGATCAGCCGAGTGGTTCTTGTGGGAGAACAACTCCATTTGGCTCACTAACTTCACACACCATCAGGCTTCCAAGCAGCTCTCAAGGAAACTCAGTTTTCACACTCTATGCTTAGTGCCCTTTGAGTACCTAGGACTGAAATGAAGCTTGATGAGCATCCCACACAAACGAATGCTCCACATGCGGGTTTCACATGCCACCAACTCCACATTCTCACGCAACTTCATCGCCACAGCCGTTTTCAGATAGCCCTCAATGCAAAGGCTCTAGACACAAATATTGGTGTGAGAGCTAATTCAATCAAGGAAACACTGCATGTTGGTGAAGGGCATATTGAAGAAGGATCAGCCGAGTGGTTCTTGTGGGAGAACAACTCCATTTGGCTCACTAACTTCACACACCATCAGGCTTCCAAGCAGCTCTCAAGGAAACTCAGTTTTCACACTCTATGCTTAGTGCCCTTTGAGTGGCTAGGACTGAAGTGAAGCTTGGTGAGCATCCCACACAAACGAATGCTCCACATGCGGGTTTCACATGCCACCAACTCCACATTCACAGGCAACTTCAGCGCCACAGCCGTTTTCAGATAGCCCTCAATGCAAAGGCTCTAAACGCAAATATTGGTGTGAGAGCTAATTCAATCAAGGAAACACTGCATGTTGGTGAAGGGCATATTGAAGAAGGATCAGCCGAGTGGTTCTTGTGGGAGAACAACTCCATTTGGCTCACTAACTTCACACACCATCAGGCTTCCAAGCAGCTCTCAAGGAAACTCAGTTTTCACACTCTATGCTTAGTGCCCTTTGAGTGCATTATCGAGGAATGAACCTGGTAGAGCATCCCACACAAACGAATGCTCCACATGCGGGTTTCACATGCCACCAACTCCACATTCTCACGCAACTTCAGCGCCACAGCTGTTTTCAGATAGCCCTCAATGCAAAGGCTCTAGACGCAAATATTGGTGTGAGAGCTAATTCAATCAAGGAAACATTGCATGTTGGTGAAGGGCATATTGAAGAAGGATCAGCCGAGTGGTTCTTGTGGGAGAACAACTCCATTTGGCTCACTAACTTCACACACCATCAGGCTTCCAAGCAGCTCTCAAGGAAACTCAGTTTTCACACTCTATGCTTAGTGCCCTTTGAGTGCATTATCTAGGAATGAAGCTGGTAGAGCATCCCACACAAACGAATGCTCCACATGCGGGTTTCACATGCCACCAACTCCACATTCACAGGCAACTTCAGCGCCACAGCCGTTTTCAGATAGCCCTCAATGCAAAGGCTCTAGACGCAAATATTGGTGTGAGAGCTAATTCAATCAAGGAAACACTGCATGTTGGTGAAGGGCATATTGAAGAAGGATCAGCCGAGTGGTTCTTGTGGGAGAACAACTCCATTTGGCTCACTAACTTCACACACCATCAGGCTTCCAAGCAGCTCTCAAGGAAACTCAGTTTTCACACTCTATGCTTAGTGCCCTTTGAGTGCATTATCTAGGAATGAACCTGGTAGAGCATCCCACACAAACGAATGCTCCACATGCGGGTTTCACATGCCACCAACTCCACATTCACAGGCAACTTCAGCGCCACAGCCGTTTTCAGATAGCCCTCAATGCAAAGGCTCTAGACGCAAATATTGGTGTGAGAGCTAATTCAATCAAGGAAACACTGCATGTTGGTGAAGGGCATATTGAAGAAGGATCAGCCGAGTGGTTCTTGTGGGAGAACAACTCCATTTGGCTCACTAACTTCACACACCATCAGGCTTCCAAGCAGCTCTCAAGGAAACTCAGTTTTCACACTCTATGCTTAGTGACCTTTGAGTGCATTATCTAGGAATGAACCTGGTAGAGCATCCCAAACAAACGAATGCTCCACATGCGGGTTTCACATGCCACCAACTCCACATTCACAGGCAACTTCAGCGCCACAGCCCTTTTCAAATAGCCCTCAATGCAAAGGCTCTAGACGCAAATATTGGTGTGAGAGCTAATTCAATCAAGGAAACACTGCATGTTGGTGAAGGGCATATTGAAGAAGAATCAGCCGAGTGGTTCTTGTGGGAGAACAACTCCATTTGGCTCACTAACTTCACACACCATCAGGCTTCCAAGCAGCTCTCAAGGAAACTCAGTTTTCACACTTTATGCTTAGTGCCCTTGAGTGCCTAGGACTGAAATGAAGCTGGTAGAGCATCCCACACAAACGAGTGCTCCACATGCGGGTTTCACATGCCACCAACTCCACATTCACAGGCAACTTCAGCGCCACAGCCGTTTTCAGATAACCCTCAATGCAAAGGCTCTAGACACAAATATTGGTGTGAGAGCTAATTCAATCAAGGAAACACTGCATGTTGGTGAAGGGCATATTGAAGAAGGATCAGCCGAGTGGTTCTTGTGGGAGAACAACTCCATTTGGCTCACTAACTTCACACACCATCAGGCTTCCAAGCAGCTCTCAAGGAAACTCAGTTTTCACACTCTATGCTTAGTGCCCTTTGAGTGCCTAGGACTGAAGTGAAGCTTGGTGAGCATCCCACACAAACGAATGCTCCACATGCGGGTTTCACATGCCACCAACTCCACATTCACAGGCAACTTCAGCGCCACAGCCCTTTTCAGATAGCCCTCAATGCAAAGGCTCTAGACGCAAATATTGGTGTGAGAGCTAATTCAATCAAGGAAACACTGCATGTTGGTGAAGGGCATATTGAAGAAGGATCAGCCGAGTGGTTCTTGTGGGAGAACAACTCCATTTGGCTCACTAACTTCACACACCATCAGGCTTCCAAGCAGCTCTCAAGGAAACTCAGTTTTCACACTCTATGCTTAGTGCCCTTTGAGTGCATTATCTAGGAATGAACCTGGTAGAGCATCCCACACAAACGAATGCTCCACATGCGGGTTTCACATGCCACCAACTCCACATTCACAGGCAACTTCAGAGCCACAGCCGTTTTCAGATAGCCCTCAATGCAAAGGCTCTAGACGCAAATATTGGTGTGAGAGCTAATTCAATCAAGGAAACACTGCATGTTGGTGAAGGGCATATTGAAGAAGGATCAGCCGAGTGGTTCTTGTGGGAGAACAACTCTATTTGGCTCACTAACTTCACACACCATCAGGCTTCCAAGCAGCTCTCAAGGAAACTCAGTTTTCACACTCTATGCTTAGTGCCCTTTGAGTGCATTATCTAGAATGAACCTGGTAGAGCATCCCCCACACACGAATGCTCCACATGCGGGTTTCACATGCCACCAACTCCACATTCTCAGGCAACTTCAGCGCCACAGCCGTTTTCAGATAGCCCTCAATGCAAAGGCTCTAGACGCAAATATTGGTGTGAGAGCTAATTGAATCAAGGAAACACTGCATGTTGGTGAAGGGCATATTGAAGAAGGATCCGCCGAGTGGTTCTTGTGGGAGAACAACTCCATTTGGCTCACTAACTTCACACACCATCAGGCTTCCAAGCAGCTCTCAAGGAAACTCAGTTTTCACACTTTATGCTTAATGCCCTTGAGTGCCTAGGACTGAAATGAAGCTGGTAGAGCATCCCACACAAACGAATGCTCCACATGCGGGTTTCACATGCCACCAACTCCACATTCTCACGCAACTTCAGCGCCACAGCCGTTTTCAGATAGCCCTCAATGCAAAGGCTCTAGACACAAATATTGGTGTGAGAGCTAATTCAATCAAGGAAACACTGCATGTTGGTGAAGGGCATATTGAAGAAGGATCAGCCGAGTGGTTCTTGTGGGAGAACAACTCCATTTGGCTCACTAACTTCACACACCATCAGGCTTCCAAGCAGCTCTCAAGGAAACTCAGTTTTCACACTCTATGCTTAGTGCCCTTTGAGTGCATTATCTAGGAATGAACCTGGTAGAGCATCCCACACAAACGAATGCTCCACATGCGGGTTTCACATGCCACCAACTCCACATTCACAGGCAACTTCAGCGCCACAGCCGTTTTCAGATAGCCCTCAATGCAAAGGCTCTAGACGCAAATATTGGTGTGAGAGCTAATTCAATCAAGGAAACACTGCATGTTGGTGAAGGGCATATTGAAGAAGGATCAGCCGAGTGGTTCTTGTGGGAGAACAACTCCATTTGGCTCACTAACTTCACACACCATCAGGCTTCCAAGCAGCTCTCAAGGAAACTCAGTTTTCACACTCTATGCTTAGTGCCCTTTGAGTACCTAGGACTGAAATGAAGCTTGATGAGCATCCCACACAAACGAATGCTCCACATGCGGGTTTCACATGCCACCAACTCCACATTCTCACGCAACTTCAGCGCCACAGCCGTTTTCAGATAGCCCTCAATGCAAAGGCTCTAGACACAAATATTGGTGTGAGAGCTAATTCAATCAAGGAAACACTGCATGTTGGTGAAGGGCATATTGAAGAAGGATCAGCCGAGTGGTTCTTGTGGGAGAACAACTCCATTTGGCTCACTAACTTCACACACCATCAGGCTTCCAAGCAGCTCTCAAGGAAACTCAGTTTTCACACTCTATGCTTAGTGCCCTTTGAGTGGCTAGGACTGAAGTGAAGCTTGGTGAGCATCCCACACAAACGAATGCTCCACATGCGGGTTTCACATGCCACCAACTCCACATTCACAGGCAACTTCAGCGCCACAGCCGTTTTCAGATAGCCCTCAATGCAAAGGCTCTAGACGCAAATATTGGTGTGAGAGCTAATTCAATCAAGGAAACACTGCATGTTGGTGAAGGGCATATTGAAGAAGGATCAGCCGAGTGGTTCTTGTGGGAGAACAACTCCATTTGGCTCACTAACTTCACACACCATCAGGCTTCCAAGCAGCTCTCAAGGAAACTCAGTTTTCACACTCTATGCTTAGTGCCCTTTGAGTGCATTATCGAGGAATGAACCTGGTAGAGCATCCCACACAAACGAATGCTCCACATGCGGGTTTCACATGCCACCAACTCCACATTCTCACGCAACTTCAGCGCCACAGCTGTTTTCAGATAGCCCTCAATGCAAAGGCTCTAGACGCAAATATTGGTGTGAGAGCTAATTCAATCAAGGAAACATTGCATGTTGGTGAAGGGCATATTGAAGAAGGATCAGCCGAGTGGTTCTTGTGGGAGAACAACTCCATTTGGCTCACTAACTTCACACACCATCAGGCTTCCAAGCAGCTCTCAAGGAAACTCAGTTTTCACACTCTATGCTTAGTGCCCTTTGAGTGCATTATCTAGGAATGAACCTGGTAGAGCATCCCACACAAACGAATGCTCCACATGCGGGTTTCACATGCCACCAACTCCACATTCACAGGCAACTTCAGAGCCACAGCCGTTTTCAGATAGCCCTCAATGCAAAGGCTCTAGACGCAAATATTGGTGTGAGAGCTAATTCAATCAAGGAAACACTGCATGTTGGTGAAGGGCATATTGAAGAAGGATCAGCCGAGTGGTTCTTGTGGGAGAACAACTCCATTTGGCTCACTAACTTCACACACCATCAGGCTTCCAAGCAGCTCTCAAGGAAACTCAGTTTTCACACTCTATGCTTAGTGCCCTTTGAGTGCATTATCTAGGAATGAACCTGGTAGAGCATCCCACACAAACGAATGCTCCACATGCGGGTTTCACATGCCACCAACTCCACATTCACAGGCAACTTCAGCGCCACAGCCGTTTTCAGATAGCCCTCAATGCAAAGGCTCTAGACGCAAATATTGGTGTGAGAGCTAATTCAATCAAGGAAACACTGCATGTTGGTGAAGGGCATATTGAAGAAGGATCAGCCGAGTGGTTCTTGTGGGAGAACAACTCCATTTGGCTCACTAACTTCACACACCATCAGGCTTCCAAGCAGCTCTCAAGGAAACTCAGTTTTCACACTCTATGCTTAGTGCCCTTTGAGTACCTAGGACTGAAATGAAGCTTGATGAGCATCCCACACAAACGAATGCTCCACATGCGGGTTTCACATGCCACCAACTCCACATTCACAGGCAACTTCAGCGCCACAGCCGTTTTCAGATAGCCCTCAATGCAAAGGCTCTAGACACAAATATTGGTGTGAGAGCTAATTCAATCAAGGAAACACTGCATGTTGGTGAAGGGCATATTGAAGAAGGATCAGCCGAGTGGTTCTTGTGGGAGAACAACTCCATTTGGCTCACTAACTTCACACACCATCAGGCTTCCAAGCAGCTCTCAAGGAAACTCAGTTTTCACACTCTATGCTTAGTGACCTTTGAGTGCATTATCTAGGAATGAACCTGGTAGAGCATCCCAAACAAACGAATGCTCCACATGCGGGTTTCACATGCCACCAACTCCACATTCACAGGCAACTTCAGCGCCACAGCCCTTTTCAAATAGCCCTCAATGCAAAGGCTCTAGACGCAAATATTGGTGTGAGAGCTAATTCAATCAAGGAAACACTGCATGTTGGTGAAGGGCATATTGAAGAAGAATCAGCCGAGTGGTTCTTGTGGGAGAACAACTCCATTTGGCTCACTAACTTCACACACCATCAGGCTTCCAAGCAGCTCTCAAGGAAACTCAGTTTTCACACTTTATGCTTAGTGCCCTTGAGTGCCTAGGACTGAAATGAAGCTGGTAGAGCATCCCACACAAACGAGTGCTCCACATGCGGGTTTCACATGCCACCAACTCCACATTCACAGGCAACTTCAGCGCCACAGCCGTTTTCAGATAACCCTCAATGCAAAGGCTCTAGACACAAATATTGGTGTGAGAGCTAATTCAATCAAGGAAACACTGCATGTTGGTGAAGGGCATATTGAAGAAGGATCAGCCGAGTGGTTCTTGTGGGAGAACAACTCCATTTGGCTCACTAACTTCACACACCATCAGGCTTCCAAGCAGCTCTCAAGGAAACTCAGTTTTCACACTCTATGCTTAGTGCCCTTTGAGTGCCTAGGACTGAAGTGAAGCTTGGTGAGCATCCCACACAAACGAATGCTCCACATGCGGGTTTCACATGCCACCAACTCCACATTCACAGGCAACTTCAGCGCCACAGCCCTTTTCAGATAGCCCTCAATGCAAAGGCTCTAGACGCAAATATTGGTGTGAGAGCTAATTCAATCAAGGAAACACTGCATGTTGGTGAAGGGCATATTGAAGAAGGATCAGCCGAGTGGTTCTTGTGGGAGAACAACTCCATTTGGCTCACTAACTTCACACACCATCAGGCTTCCAAGCAGCTCTCAAGGAAACTCAGTTTTCACACTCTATGCTTAGTGCCCTTTGAGTGCATTATCTAGGAATGAACCTGGTAGAGCATCCCACACAAACGAATGCTCCACATGCGGGTTTCACATGCCACCAACTCCACATTCACAGGCAACTTCAGAGCCACAGCCGTTTTCAGATAACCCTCAATGCAAAGGCTCTAGACGCAAATATTGGTGTGAGAGCTAATTCAATCAAGGAAACACTGCATGTTGGTGAAGGGCATATTGAAGAAGGATCAGCCGAGTGGTTCTTGTGGGAGAACAACTCTATTTGGCTCACTAACTTCACACACCATCAGGCTTCCAAGCAGCTCTCAAGGAAACTCAGTTTTCACACTCTATGCTTAGTGCCCTTTGAGTGCATTATCTAGAATGAACCTGGTAGAGCATCCCCCACACACGAATGCTCCACATGCGGGTTTCACATGCCACCAACTCCACATTCTCAGGCAACTTCAGCGCCACAGCCGTTTTCAGATAGCCCTCAATGCAAAGGCTCTAGACACAAATATTGGTGTGAGAGCTAATTGAATCAAGGAAACACTGCATGTTGGTGAAGGGCATATTGAAGAAGGATCAGCCGAGTGGTTCTTGTGGGAGAACAACTCCATTTGGCTCACTAACTTCACACACCATCAGGCTTCCAAGCAGCTCTCAAGGAAACTCAGTTTTCACACTTTATGCTTAGTGCCCTTGAGTGCCTAGGACTGAAATGAAGCTGGTAGAGCATCCCACACAAACGAATGCTCCACATGCGGGTTTCACATGCCACCAACTCCACATTCTCACGCAACTTCAGCGCCACAGCCGTTTTCAGATAACCCTCAATGCAAAGGCTCTAGACACAAATATTGGTGTGAGAGCTAATTCAATCAAGGAAACACTGCATGTTGGTGAAGGGCATATTGAAGAAGGATCAGCCGAGTGGTTCTTGTGGGAGAACAACTCCATTTGGCTCACTAACTTCACACACCATCAGGCTTCCAAGCAGCTCTCAAGGAAACTCAGTTTTCACACTCTATGCTTAGTGCCCTTTGAGTGCATTATCTAGGAATGAACCTGGTAGAGCATCCCACAAAAACGAATGCTCCACATGCGGGTTTCACATGCCACCAACTCTACATTCACAGGCAACTTCAGCGCCACAGCCGTTTTCAGATAGCCCTCAATGCAAAGGCTCTAGACGCAAATATTGGTGTGAGAGCTAATTGAATCAAGGAAACACTGCATGTTGGTGAAGGGCATATTGAAGAAGGATCAGCCGAGTGGTTCTTGTGGGAGAACAACTCCATTTGGCTCACTAACTTCACACACCATCAGGCTTCCAAGCAGCTCTCAAGGAAACTCAGTTTTCACACTCTATGCTTAGTGCCCTTTGAGTACCTAGGACTGAAATGAAGCTTGATGAGCATCCCACACAAACGAATGCTCCACATGCGGGTTTCACATGCCACCAACTCCACATTCTCACGCAACTTCAGCGCCACAGCCGTTTTCAGATAGCCCTCAATGCAAAGGCTCTAGACACAAATATTGGTGTGAGAGCTAATTCAATCAAGGAAACACTGCATGTTGGTGAAGGGCATATTGAAGAAGGATCAGCCGAGTGGTTCTTGTGGGAGAACAACTCCATTTGGCTCACTAACTTCACACACCATCAGGCTTCCAAGCAGCTCTCAAGGAAACTCAGTTTTCACACTCTATGCTTAGTGCCCTTTGAGTACCTAGGACTGAAATGAAGCTTGATGAGCATCCCACACAAACGAATGCTCCACATGCGGGTTTCACATGCCACCAACTCCACATTCACAGGCAACTTCAGCGCCACAGCCGTTTTCAGATAGCCCTCAATGCAAAGGCTCTAGACGCAAATATTGGTGTGAGAGCTAATTCAATCAAGGAAACACTGCATGTTCGTGAAGGGCATATTGAAGAAGGATCAGCCGAGTGGTTCTTGTGGGAGAACAACTCCATTTGGCTCACTAACTTCACACACCATCAGGCTTCCAAGCAGCTCTCAAGGAAACTCAGTTTTCACACTCTATGCTTAGTGCCCTTTGAGTGCATTATCTAGGAATGAACCTGGTAGAGCATCCCACACAAACGAATGCTCCACATGCGGGTTTCACATGCCACCAACTCCACATTCACAGGCAACTTCAGCGCCACAGCCGTTTTCAGATAGCCCTCAATGCAAAGGCTCTAGACGCAAATATTGGTGTGAGAGCTAATTCAATCAAGGAAACACTGCATGTTGGTGAAGGGCATATTGAAGAAGGATCAGCCGAGTGGTTCTTGTGGGAGAACAACTCCATTTGGCTCACTAACTTCACACACCATCAGGCTTCCAAGCAGCTCTCAAGGAAACTCAGTTTTCACACTCTATGCTTAGTGCCCTTTGAGTACCTAGGACTGAAATGAAGCTTGATGAGCATCCCACACAAACGAATGCTCCACATGCGGGTTTCACATGCCACCAACTCCACATTCTCACGCAACTTCAGCGCCACAGCCGTTTTCAGATAGCCCTCAATGCAAAGGCTCTAGACACAAATATTGGTGTGAGAGCTAATTCAATCAAGGAAACACTGCATGTTGGTGAAGGTCATATGGAAGAAGGATCAGCCGAGTGGTTCTTGTGGGAGAACAACTCCATTTGGCTCACTAACTTCACACACCATCAGGCTTCCAAGCAGCTCTCAAGGAAACTCAGTTTTCACACTCTATGCTTAGTGCCCTTTGAGTGGCTAGGACTGAAGTGAAGCTTGGTGAGCATCCCACACAAACGAATGCTCCACATGCGGGTTTCACATGCCACCAACTCCACATTCACAGGCAACTTCAGCGCCACAGCCGTTTTCAGATAGCCCTCAATGCAAAGGCTCTAGACGCAAATATTGGTGTGAGAGCTAATTGAATCAAGGAAACACTGCATGTTGGTGAAGGGCATATTGAAGAAGGATCAGCAGAGTGGTTCTTGTGGGAGAACAACTCCATTTGGCTCACTAACTTCACACACCATCAGGCTTCCAAGCAGCTCTCAAGGAAACTCAGTTTTCACACTCTATGCTTAGTGCCCTTTGAGTGCATTATCGAGGAATGAACCTGGTAGAGCATCCCACACAAACGAATGCTCCACATGCGGGTTTCACATGCCACCAACTCCACATTCACAGGCAACTTCAGCGCCACAGCCGTTTTCAGATAGCCCTCAATGCAAAGGCTCTAGACGCAAATATTGGTGTGAGAGCTAATTCAATCAAGGAAACACTGCATGTTGGTGAAGGGCATATTGAAGAAGGATCAGCCGAGTGGTTCTTGTGGGAGAACAACTCCATTTGGCTCACTAACTTCACACACCATCAGGCTTCCAAGCAGCTCTCAAGGAAACTCAGTTTTCACACTCTATGCTTAGTGCCCTTTGAGTACCTAGGACTGAAATGAAGCTTGATGAGCATCCCACACAAACGAATGCTCCACATGCGGGTTTCACATGCCACCAACTCCACATTCTCACGCAACTTCAGCGCCACAGCCGTTTTCAGATAGCCCTCAATGCAAAGGCTCTAGACACAAATATTGGTGTGAGAGCTAATTCAATCAAGGAAACACTGCATGTTGGTGAAGGGCATATTGAAGAAGGATCAGCCGAGTGGTTCTTGTGGGAGAACAACTCCATTTGGCTCACTAACTTCACACACCATCAGGCTTCCAAGCAGCTCTCAAGGAAACTCAGTTTTCACACTCTATGCTTAGTGCCCTTTGAGTGCATTATCGAGGAATGAACCTGGTAGAGCATCCCACACAAACGAATGCTCCACATGCGGGTTTCACATGCCACCAACTCCACATTCACAGGCAACTTCAGCGCCACAGCCGTTTTCAGATAGCCCTCAATGCAAAGGCTCTAGACGCAAATATTGGTGTGAGAGCTAATTGAATCAAGGAAACACTGCATGTTGGTGAAGGGCATATTGAAGAAGGATCAGCAGAGTGGTTCTTGTGGGAGAACAACTCCATTTGGCTCACTAACTTCACACACCATCAGGCTTCCAAGCAGCTCTCAAGGAAACTCAGTTTTCACACTCTATGCTTAGTGCCCTTTGAGTGCATTATCGAGGAATGAACCTGGTAGAGCATCCCACACAAACGAATGCTCCACATGCGGGTTTCACATGCCACCAACTCCACATTCACAGGCAACTTCAGCGCCACAGCCGTTTTCAGATAGCCCTCAATGCAAAGGCTCTAGACGCAAATATTGGTGTGAGAGCTAATTCAATCAAGGAAACACTGCATGTTGGTGAAGGGCATATTGAAGAAGGATCAGCCGAGTGGTTCTTGTGGGAGAACAACTCCATTTGGCTCACTAACTTCACACACCATCAGGCTTCCAAGCAGCTCTCAAGGAAACTCAGTTTTCACACTCTATGCTTAGTGCCCTTTGAGTACCTAGGACTGAAATGAAGCTTGATGAGCATCCCACACAAACGAATGCTCCACATGCGGGTTTCACATGCCACCAACTCCACATTCTCACGCAACTTCAGCGCCACAGCCGTTTTCAGATAGCCCTCAATGCAAAGGCTCTAGACACAAATATTGGTGTGAGAGCTAATTCAATCAAGGAAACACTGCATGTTGGTGAAGGGCATATTGAAGAAGGATCAGCCGAGTGGTTCTTGTGGGAGAACAACTCCATTTGGCTCACTAACTTCACACACCATCAGGCTTCCAAGCAGCTCTCAAGGAAACTCAGTTTTCACACTCTATGCTTAGTGCCCTTTGAGTGCATTATCGAGGAATGAAGCTGGTAGAGCATCCCACACAAACGAATGCTCCACATGCGGGTTTCACATGCCACCAACTCCACATTCACAGGCAACTTCAGCGCCACAGCCGTTTTCAGATAGCCCTCAATGCAAAGGCTCTAGACGCAAATATTGGTGTGAGAGCTAATTCAATCAAGGAAACACTGCATGTTGGTGAAGGGCATATTGAAGAAGGATCAGCCGAGTGGTTCTTGTGGGAGAACAACTCCATTTGGCTCACTAACTTCACACACCATCAGGCTTCCAAGCAGCTCTCAAGGAAACTCAGTTTTCACACTCTATGCTTAGTGCCCTTTGAGTGCATTATCGAGGAATGAACCTGGTAGAGCATCCCACACAAACGAATGCTCCACATGCGGGTTTCACATGCCACCAACTCCACATTCACAGGCAACTTCAGCGCCACAGCCGTTTTCAGATAGCCCTCAATGCAAAGGCTCTAGACGCAAATATTGGTGTGAGAGCTAATTCAATCAAGGAAACACTGCATGTTGGTGAAGGGCATATTGAAGAAGGATCAGCCGAGTGGTTCTTGTGGGAGAACAACTCCATTTGGCTCACTAACTTCACACACCATCAGGCTTCCAAGCAGCTCTCAAGGAAACTCAGTTTTCACACTCTATGCTTAGTGCCCTTTGAGTACCTAGGACTGAAATGAAGCTTGATGAGCATCCCACACAAACGAATGCTCCACATGCGGGTTTCACATGCCACCAACTCCACATTCTCACGCAACTTCAGCGCCACAGCCGTTTTCAGATAGCCCTCAATGCAAAGGCTCTAGACGCAAATATTGGTGTGAGAGCTAATTCAATCAAGGAAACACTGCATGTTGGTGAAGGGCATATTGAAGAAGGATCAGCCGAGTGGTTCTTGTGGGAGAACAACTCCATTTGGCTCACTAACTTCACACACCATCAGGCTTCCAAGCAGCTCTCAAGGAAACTCAGTTTTCACACTCTATGCTTAGTGCCCTTTGAGTGGCTAGGACTGAAGTGAAGCTTGGTGAGCATCCCACACAAACGAATGCTCCACATGCGGGTTTCACATGCCACCAACTCCACATTCACAGGCAACTTCAGCGCCACAGCCGTTTTCAGATAGCCCTCAATGCAAAGGCTCTAGACGCAAATATTGGTGTGAGAGCTAATTCAATCAAGGAAACACTGCATGTTGGTGAAGGGCATATTGAAGAAGGATCAGCAGAGTGGTTCTTGTGGGAGAACAACTCCATTTGGCTCACTAACTTCACACACCATCAGGCTTCCAAGCAGCTCTCAAGGAAACTCAGTTTTCACACTCTATGCTTAGTGCCCTTTGAGTGCATTATCGAGGAATGAACCTGGTAGAGCATCCCACACAAACGAATGCTCCACATGCGGGTTTCACATGCCACCAACTCCACATTCTCACGCAACTTCAGCGCCACAGCTGTTTTCAGATAGCCCTCAATGCAAAGGCTCTAGACGCAAATATTGGTGTGAGAGCTAATTCAATCAAGGAAACATTGCATGTTGGTGAAGGGCATATTGAAGAAGGATCAGCCGAGTGGTTCTTGTGGGAGAACAACTCCATTTGGCTCACTAACTTCACACACCATCAGGCTTCCAAGCAGCTCTCAAGGAAACTCAGTTTTCACACTCTATGCTTAGTGCCCTTTGAGTGCATTATCTAGGAATGAACCTGGTAGAGCATCCCACACAAACGAATGCTCCACATGCGGGTTTCACATGCCACCAACTCCACATTCACAGGCAACTTCAGCGCCACAGCCGTTTTCAGATAGCCCTCAATGCAAAGGCTCTAGACGCAAATATTGGTGTGAGAGCTAATTCAATCAAGGAAACACTGCATGTTGGTGAAGGGCATATTGAAGAAGGATCAGCCGAGTGGTTCTTGTGGGAGAACAACTCCATTTGGCTCACTAACTTCACACACCATCAGGCTTCCAAGCAGCTCTCAAGGAAACTCAGTTTTCACACTCTATGCTTAGTGCCCTTTGAGTGCATTATCGAGGAATGAACCTGGTAGAGCATCCCACACAAACGAATGCTCCACATGCGGGTTTCACATGCCACCAACTCCACATTCACAGGCAACTTCAGCGCCACAGCCGTTTTCAGATAGCCCTCAATGCAAAGGCTCTAGACGCAAATATTGGTGTGAGAGCTAATTCAATCAAGGAAACACTGCATGTTGGTGAAGGGCATATTGAAGAAGGATCAGCCGAGTGGTTCTTGTGGGAGAACAACTCCATTTGGCTCACTAACTTCACACACCATCGGGCTTCCAAGCAGCTCTCAAGGAAACTCAGTTTTCACACTCTATGCTTAGTGCCCTTTGAGTACCTAGGACTGAAATGAAGCTTGATGAGCATCCCACACAAACGAATGCTCCACATGCGGGTTTCACATGCCACCAACTCCACATTCTCACGCAACTTCAGCGCCACAGCCGTTTTCAGATAGCCCTCAATGCAAAGGCTCTAGACACAAATATTGGTGTGAGAGCTAATTCAATCAAGGAAACACTGCATGTTGGTGAAGGGCATATTGAAGAAGGATCAGCCGAGTGGTTCTTGTGGGAGAACAACTCCATTTGGCTCACTAACTTCACACACCATCAGGCTTCCAAGCAGCTCTCAAGGAAACTCAGTTTTCACACTCTATGCTTAGTGCCCTTTGAGTGCATTATCTAGGAATGAACCTGGTAGAGCATCCCAAACAAACGAATGCTCCACATGCGGGTTTCACATGCCACCAACTCCACATTCACAGGCAACTTCAGCGCCACAGCCCTTTTAAAATAGCCCTCAATGCAAAGGCTCTAGACGCAAATATTGGTGTGAGAGCTAATTCAATCAAGGAAACACTGCATGTTGGTGAAGGGCATATTGAAGAAGAATCAGCCGAGTGGTTCTTGTGGGAGAACAACTCCATTTGGCTCACTAACTTCACACACCATCAGGCTTCCAAGCAGCTCTCAAGGAAACTCAGTTTTCACACTTTATGCTTAGTGCCCTTGAGTGCCTAGGACTGAAATGAAGCTGGTAGAGCATCCCACACAAACGAGTGCTCCACATGCGGGTTTCACATGCCACCAACTCCACATTCACAGGCAACTTCAGCGCCACAGCCGTTTTCAGATAACCCTCAATGCAAAGGCTCTAGACACAAATATTGGTGTGAGAGCTAATTGAATCAAGGAAACACTGCATGTTGGTGAAGGGCATATTGAAGAAGGATCAGCCGAGTGGTTCTTGTGGGAGAACAACTCCATTTGGCTCACTAACTTCACACACCATCAGGCTTCCAAGCAGCTCTCAAGGAAACTCAGTTTTCACACTCTATGCTTAGTGCCCTTTGAGTGCCTAGGACTGAAGTGAAGCTTGGTGAGCATCCCACACAAACGAATGCTCCACATGCGGGTTTCACATGCCACCAACTCCACATTCACAGGCAACTTCAGCGCCACAGCCGTTTTCAGATAGCCCTCAATGCAAAGGCTCTAGACGCAAATATTGGTGTGAGAGCTAATTCAATCAAGGAAACACTGCATGTTGGTGAAGGGCATATTGAAGAAGGATCAGCCGAGTGGTTCTTGTGGGAGAACAACTCCATTTGGCTCACTAACTTCACACACCATCAGGCTTCCAAGCAGCTCTCAAGGAAACTCAGTTTTCACACTCTATGCTTAGTGCCCTTTGAGTGCATTATCTAGGAATGAACCTGGTAGAGCATCCCACACAAACGAATGCTCCACATGCGGGTTTCACATGCCACCAACTCCACATTCACAGGCAACTTCAGAGCCACAGCCGTTTTCAGATAGCATTCAATGCAAAGGCTCTAGACGCAAATATTGGTGTGAGAGCTAATTCAATCAAGGAAACACTGCATGTTGGTGAAGGGCATATTGAAGAAGGATCAGCCGAGTGGTTCTTGTGGGAGAACAACTCTATTTGGCTCACTAACTTCACACACCATCAGGCTTCCAAGCAGCTCTCAAGGAAACTCAGTTTTCACACTCTATGCTTAGTGCCCTTTGAGTGCATTATCTAGAATGAACCTGGTAGAGCATCCCCCACACACGAATGCTCCACATGCGGGTTTCACATGCCACCAACTCCACATTCTCACGCAACTTCAGCGCCACAGCCGTTTTCAGATAGCCCTCAATGCAAAGGCTCTAGACGCAAATATTGGTGTGAGAGCTAATTGAATCAAGGAAACACTGCATGTTGGTGAAGGGCATATTGAAGAAGGATCAGCCGAGTGGTTCTTGTGGGAGAACAACTCCATTTGGCTCACTAACTTCACACACCATCAGGCTTCCAAGCAGCTCTCAAGGAAACTCAGTTTTCACACTTTATGCTTAGTGCCCTTGAGTGCCTAGGACTGAAATGAAGCTGGTAGAGCATCCCACACAAACGAATGCTCCACATGCGGGTTTCACATGCCACCAACTCCACATTCACAGGCAACTTCAGCGCCACAGCCGTTTTCAGATAGCCCTCAATGCAAAGGCTCTAGACGCAAATATTGGTGTGAGAGCTAATTCAATCAAGGAAACACTGCATGTTGGTGAAGGGCATATTGAAGAAGGATCAGCCGAGTGGTTCTTGTGGGAGAACAACTCCATTTGGCTCACTAACTTCACACACCATCAGGCTTCCAAGCAGCTCTCAAGGAAACTCAGTTTTCACACTCTATGCTTAGTGCCCTTTGAGTGCATTATCTAGGAATGAACCTGGTAGAGCATCCCACACAATCGAATGCTCCACCTGCGGGTTTCACATGCCACCAACTCCACATTCACAGGCAACTTCAGCGCCACAGCCGTTTTCAGATAGCCCTCAATGCAAAGGCTCTAGATGCAAATATTGGTGTGAGAGCTAATTCAATCAAGGAAACACTGCATGTTGGTGAAGGGCATATTGAAGAAGGATCAGCCGAGTGGTTCTTGTGGGAGAACAACTCCATTTGGCTCACTAACTTCACACACCATCAGGCTTCCAAGCAGCTCTCAAGGAAACTCAGTTTTCACACTCTATGCTTAGTGCCCTTTGAGTACCTAGGACTGAAATGAAGCTTGATGAGCATCCCACACAAACGAATGCTCCACATGCGGGTTTCACATGCCACCAACTCCACATTCTCACGCAACTTCAGCGCCACAGCCGTTTTCAGATAGCCCTCAATGCAAAGGCTCTAGACACAAATATTGGTGTGAGAGCTAATTCAATCAAGGAAACACTGCATGTTGGTGAAGGGCATATTGAAGAAGGATCAGCCGAGTGGTTCTTGTGGGAGAACAACTCCATTTGGCTCACTAACTTCACACACCATCAGGCTTCCAAGCAGCTCTCAAGGAAACTCAGTTTTCACACTCTATGCTTAGTGCCCTTTGAGTGGCTAGGACTGAAGTGAAACTTGGTGAGCATCCCACACAAACGAATGCTCCACATGCGGGTTTCACATGCCACCAACTCCACATTCACAGGTAACTTCAGCGCCACAGCCGTTTTCAGATAGCCCTCAATGCAAAGGCTCTAGACGCAAATATTGGTGTGAGAGCTAATTCAATCAAGGAAACACTGCATGTTGGTGAAGGGCATATTGAAGAAGCATCAGCCGAGTGGTTCTTGTGGGAGAACAACTCCATTTGGCTCACTAACTTCACACACCATCAGGCTTCCAAGCAGCTCTCAAGGAAACTCAGTTTTCACACTCTATGCTTAGTGCCCTTTGAGTGCATTATCGAGGAATGAACCTGGTAGAGCATCCCACACAAACGAATGCTCCACATGCGGGTTTCACATGCCACCAACTCCACATTCACAGGCAACTTCAGCGCCACAGCCGTTTTCAGATAGCCCTCAATGCAAAGGCTCTAGACGCAAATATTGGTGTGAGAGCTAATTCAATCAAGGAAACACTGCATGTTGGTGAAGGGCATATTGAAGAAGGATCAGCCGAGTGGTTCTTGTGGGAGAACAACTCCATTTGGCTCACTAACTTCACACACCATCAGGCTTCCAAGCAGCTCTCAAGGAAACTCAGTTTTCACACTCTATGCTTAGTGCCCTTTGAGTGGCTAGGACTGAAGTGAAGCTTGGTGAGCATCCCACACAAACGAATGCTCCACATGCGGGTTTCACATGCCACCAACTCCACATTCACAGGCAACTTCAGCGCCACAGCCGTTTTCAGATAGCCCTCAATGCAAAGGCTCTAGACGCAAATATTGGTGTGAGAGCTAATTCAATCAAGGAAACACTGCATGTTGGTGAAGGGCATATTGAAGAAGGATCAGCCGAGTGGTTCTTGTGGGAGAACAACTCCATTTGGCTCACTAACTTCACACACCATCAGGCTTCCAAGCAGCTCTCAAGGAAACTCAGTTTTCACACTCTATGCTTAGTGCCCTTTGAGTGCATTATCTAGGAATGAACCTGGTAGAGCATCCCACACAAACGAATGCTCCACATGCGGGTTTCACATGCCACCAACTCCACATTCACAGGCAACTTCAGCGCCACAGCCGTTTTCAGATAGCCCTCAATGCAAAGGCTCTAGACGCAAATATTGGTGTGAGAGCTAATTCAATCAAGGAAACACTGCATGTTGGTGAAGGGCATATTGAAGAAGGATCAGCCGAGTGGTTCTTGTGGGAGAACAACTCCATTTGGCTCACTAACTTCACACACCATCAGGCTTCCAAGCAGCTCTCAAGGAAACTCAGTTTTCACACTCTATGCTTAGTGCCCTTTGAGTGCATTATCGAGGAATGAACCTGGTAGAGCATCCCACACAAACGAATGCTCCACATGCGGGTTTCCCATGCCACCAACTCCACATTCTCACGAAACTTCAGCGCCACAGCTGTTTTCAGATAGCCCTCAATGCAAAGGCTCTAGACGCAAATATTGGTGTGAGAGCTAATTCAATCAAGGAAACATTGCATGTTGGTGAAGGGCATATTGAAGAAGGATCAGCCGAGTGGTTCTTGTGGGAGAACAACTCCATTTGGCTCACTAACTTCACACACCATCAGGCTTCCAAGCAGCTCTCAAGGAAACTCAGTTTTCACACTCTATGCTTAGTGCCCTTTGAGTGCATTATCTAGGAATGAACCTGGTAGAGCATCCCACACAAACGAATGCTCCACATGCGGGTTTCACATGCCACCAACTCCACATTCACAGGCAACTTCAGCGCCACAGCCGTTTTCAGATAGCCCTCAATGCAAAGGCTCTAGACACAAATATTGGTGTGAGAGCTAATTCAATCAAGGAAACACTGCATGTTGGTGAAGGGCATATTGAAGAAGGATCAGCCGAGTGGTTCTTGTGGGAGAACAACTCCATTTGGCTCACTAACTTCACACACCATCAGGCTTCCAAGCAGCTCTCAAGGAAACTCAGTTTTCACACTCTATGCTTAGTGCCCTTTGAGAGCATTATCTAGGAATGAACCTGGTAGAGCATCCCACACAAACGAATGCTCCACATGCTGGTTTCACATGCCACCAACTCCACATTCACAGGCAACTTCAGCGCCACAGCCGTTTTCAGATAGCCCTCAATGCAAAGGCTCTAGACGCAAATATTGGTGTGAGAGCTAATTGAATCAAGGAAACACTGCATGTTGGTGAAGGGCATATTGAAGAAGGATCAGCCGAGTGGTTCTTGTGGGAGAACAACTCCATTTGGCTCACTAACTTCACACACCATCAGGCTTCCAAGCAGCTCTCAAGGAAACTCAGTTTTCACACTCTATGCTTAGTGCCCTTTGAGTGGCTAGGACTGAAGTGAAGCTTGGTGAGCATCCCACACAAACGAATGCTCCACATGCGGGTTTCACATGCCACCAACTCCACATTCACAGGCAACTTCAGCGCCACAGCCATTTTCAGATAGCCCTCAATGCAAAGGCTCTAGACGCAAATATTGGTGTGAGAGCTAATTCAATCAAGGAAACACTGCATGTTGGTGAAGGGCATATTGAAGAAGGATCAGCCGAGTGGTTCTTGTGGGAGAACAACTCCATTTGGCTCACTAACTTCACACACCATCAGGCTTCCAAGCAGCTCTCAAGGAAACTCAGTTTTCACACTCTATGCTTAGTGCCCTTTGAGTGCATTATCGAGGAATGAACCTGGTAGAGCATCCCACACAAACGAATGCTCCACATGCGGGTTTCCCATGCCACCAACTCCACATTCTCACGCAACTTCATCGCCACAGCTGTTTTCAGATAGCCCTCAATGCAAAGGCTCTAGACGCAAATATTGGTGTGAGAGCTAATTCAATCAAGGAAACACTGCATGTTGGTGAAGCGCATATTGAAGAAGGATCAGCCGAGTGGTTCTTGTGGGAGAACAACTCCATTTGGCTCACTAACTTCACACACCATCAGGCTTCCAAGCAGCTCTCAAGGAAACTCAGTTTTCACACTCTATGCTTAGTGCCCTTTGAGTGCATTATCTAGGAATGAACCTGGTAGAGCATCCCACACAAACGAATGCTCCACATGCGGGTTTCACATGCCACCAACTCCACATTCACAGGCAACTTCAGCGCCACAGCCGTTTTCAGATAGCCCTCAATGCAAAGGCTCTAGACACAAATATTGGTGTGAGAGCTAATTCAATCAAGGAAACACTGCATGTTGGTGAAGGGCATATTGAAGAAGGATCAGCCGAGTGGTTCTTGTGGGAGAACAACTCCATTTGGCTCACTAACTTCACACACCATCAGGCTTCCAAGCAGCTCTCAAGGAAACTCAGTTTTCACACTCTATGCTTAGTGCCCTTTGAGTGGCTAGGACTGAAGTGAAGCTTGGTGAGCATCCAACACAAACGAATGCTCCACATGCGGGTTTCACATGCCACCAACTCCACATTCACAGGCAACTTCAGCACCACAGCCGTTTTCAGATAGCCCTCAATGCAAAGGCTCTAGACGCAAATATTGGTGTGAGAGCTAATTCAATCAAGGAAACACTGCATGTTGGTGAAGGGCATATTGAAGAAGGATCAGCCGAGTGGTTCTTGTGGGAGAACAACTCCATTTGGCTCACTAACTTCACACACCATCAGGCTTCCAAGCAGCTCTCAAGGAAACTCAGTTTTCACACTCTATGCTTAGTGCCCTTTGAGTGCATTATCTAGGAATGAACCTGGTAGAGCATCCCACACAAACGAATGCTCCACATGCGGGTTTCACATGCCACCAACTCCACATTCACAGGCAACTTCAGCGCCACAGCCGTTTTCAGATAGCCCTCAATGTAAAGGCTCTAGACGCAAATATTGGTGTGAGAGCTAATTGAATCAAGGAAACACTGCATGTTGGTGAAGGGCATATTGAAGAAGGATCAGCCGAGTGGTTCTTGTGGGAGAACAACTCCATTTGGCTCACTAACTTCACACACCATCAGGCTTCCAAGCAGCTCTCAAGGAAACTCAGTTTTCACACTCTATGCTTAGTGCCCTTTGAGTACCTAGGACTGAAATGAAGCTTGATGAGCATTCCACACAAACGAATGCTCCACATGCGGGTTTCACATGCCACCAACTCCACATTCTCACGCAACTTCATCGCCACAGCCGTTTTCAGATAGCCCTCAATGCAAAGGCTCTAGACACAAATATTGGTGTGAGAGCTAATTCAATCAAGGAAACACTGCATGTTGGTGAAGGGCATATTGAAGAAGGATCAGCCGAGTGGTTCTTGTGGGAGAACAACTCCATTTGGCTCACTAACTTCACACACCATCAGGCTTCCAAGCAGCTCTCAAGGAAACTCAGTTTTCACACTCTATGCTTAGTGCCCTTTGAGTGGCTAGGACTGAAGTGAAGCTTGGTGAGCATCCCACACAAACGAATGCTCCACATGCGGGTTTCACATGCCACCAACTCCACATTCACAGGCAACTTCAGCGCCACAGCCGTTTTCAGATAGCCCTCAATGCAAAGGCTCTAGACGCAAATATTGGTGTGAGAGCTAATTCAATCAAGGAAACACTGCATGTTGGTGAAGGGCATATTGAAGAAGGATCAGCCGAGTGGTTCTTGTGGGAGAACAACTCCATTTGGCTCACTAACTTCACACACCATCAGGCTTCCAAGCAGCTCTCAAGGAAACTCAGTTTTCACACTCTATGCTTAGTGCCCTTTGAGTGCATTATCGAGGAATGAACCTGGTAGAGCATCCCACACAAACGAATGCTCCACATGCGGGTTTCACATGCCACCAACTCCACATTCTCACGCAACTTCAGCGCCACAGCTGTTTTCAGATAGCCCTCAATGCAAAGGCTCTAGACGCAAATATTGGTGTGAGAGCTAATTCAATCAAGGAAACATTGCATGTTGGTGAAGGGCATATTGAAGAAGGATCAGCCGAGTGGTTCTTGTGGGAGAACAACTCCATTTGGCTCACTAACTTCACACACCATCAGGCTTCCAAGCAGCTCTCAAGGAAACTCAGTTTTCACACTCTATGCTTAGTGCCCTTTGAGTGCATTATCTAGGAATGAAGCTGGTAGAGCATCCCACACAAACGAATGCTCCACATGCGGGTTTCACATGCCACCAACTCCACATTCACAGGCAACTTCAGCGCCACAGCCCTTTTCAGATAGCCCTCAATGCAAAGGTTCTAGACGCAAATATTGGTGTGAGAGCTAATTCAATCAAGGAAACACTGCATGTTGGTGAAGGGCATATTGAAGAAGGATCAGCCGAGTGGTTCTTGTGGGAGAACAACTCCATTTGGCTCACTAACTTCACACACCATCAGGCTTCCAAGCAGCTCTCAAGGAAACTCAGTTTTCACACTCTATGCTTAGTGCCCTTTGAGTGCATTATCTAGGAATGAACCTGGTAGAGCATCCCACACAAACGAATGCTCCACATGCGGGTTTCACATGCCACCAACTCCACATTCACAGGCAACTTCAGCGCCACAGCCGTTTTCAGATAGCCCTCAATGCAAAGGCTCTAGACGCAAATATTGGTGTGAGAGCTAATTCAATCAAGGAAACACTGCATGTTGGTGAAGGGCATATTGAAGAAGGATCAGCCGAGTGGTTCTTGTGGGAGAACAACTCCATTTGGCTCACTAACTTCACACACCATCAGGCTTCCAAGCAGCTCTCAAGGAAACTCAGTTTTCACACTCTATGCTTAGTGCCCTTTGAGTACCTAGGACTGAAATGAAGCTTGATGAGCATCCCACACAAACGAATGCTCCACATGCGGGTTTCACATGCCACCAACTCCACATTCTCACGCAACTTCATCGCCACAGCCGTTTTCAGATAGCCCTCAATGCAAAGGCTCTAGACACAAATATTGGTGTGAGAGCTAATTCAATCAAGGAAACACTGCATGTTGGTGAAGGGCATATTGAAGAAGGATCAGCCGAGTGGTTCTTGTGGGAGAACAACTCCATTTGGCTCACTAACTTCACACACCATCAGGCTTCCAAGCAGCTCTCAAGGAAACTCAGTTTTCACACTCTATGCTTAGTGCCCTTTGAGTGGCTAGGACTGAAGTGAAGCTTGGTGAGCATCCCACACAAACGAATGCTCCACATGCGGGTTTCACATGCCACCAACTCCACATTCACAGGCAACTTCAGCGCCACAGCCGTTTTCAGATAGCCCTCAATGCAAAGGCTCTAAACGCAAATATTGGTGTGAGAGCTAATTCAATCAAGGAAACACTGCATGTTGGTGAAGGGCATATTGAAGAAGGATCAGCCGAGTGGTTCTTGTGGGAGAACAACTCCATTTGGCTCACTAACTTCACACACCATCAGGCTTCCAAGCAGCTCTCAAGGAAACTCAGTTTTCACACTCTATGCTTAGTGCCCTTTGAGTGCATTATCTAGGAATGAACCTGGTAGAGCATCCCACACAAACGAATGCTCCACATGCGGGTTTCACATGCCACCAACTCCACATTCACAGGCAACTTCAGCGCCACAGCCGTTTTCAGATAGCCCTCAATGCAAAGGCTCTAGACGCAAATATTGGTGTGAGAGCTAATTCAATCAAGGAAACACTGCATGTTGGTGAAGGGCATATTGAAGAAGGATCAGCCGAGTGGTTCTTGTGGGAGAACAACTCCATTTGGCTCACTAACTTCACACACCATCAGGCTTCCAAGCAGCTCTCAAGGAAACTCAGTTTTCACACTCTATGCTTAGTGCCCTTTGAGTACCTAGGACTGAAATGAAGCTTGATGAGCATCCCACACAAACGAATGCTCCACATGCGGGTTTCACATGCCACCAACTCCACATTCACAGGCAAATTCAGCGCCACAGCCGTTTTCAGATAGCCCTCAATGCAAAGGCTCTAGACACAAATATTGGTGTGAGAGCTAATTCAATCAAGGAAACACTGCATGTTGGTGAAGGGCATATTGAAGAAGGATCAGCCGAGTGGTTCTTGTGGGAGAACAACTCCATTTGGCTCACTAACTTCACACACCATCAGGCTTCCAAGCAGCTCTCAAGGAAACTCAGTTTTCACACTCTATGCTTAGTGACCTTTGAGTGCATTATCTAGGAATGAACCTGGTAGAGCATCCCAAACAAACGAATGCTCCACATGCGGGTTTCACATGCCACCAACTCCACATTCACAGGCAACTTCAGCGCCACAGCCCTTTTCAAATAGCCCTCAATGCAAAGGCTCTAGACGCAAATATTGGTGTGAGAGCTAATTCAATCAAGGAAACACTGCATGTTGGTGAAGGGCATATTGAAGAAGAATCAGCCGAGTGGTTCTTGTGGGAGAACAACTCCATTTGGCTCACTAACTTCACACACCATCAGGCTTCCAAGCAGCTCTCAAGGAAACTCAGTTTTCACACTTTATGCTTAGTGCCCTTGAGTGCCTAGGACTGAAATGAAGCTGGTAGAGCATCCCACACAAACGAGTGCTCCACATGCGGGTTTCACATGCCACCAACTCCACATTCACAGGCAACTTCAGCGCCACAGCCGTTTTCAGATAACCCTCAATGCAAAGGCTCTAGACACAAATATTGGTGTGAGAGCTAATTCAATCAAGGAAACACTGCATGTTGGTGAAGGGCATATTGAAGAAGGATCAGCCGAGTGGTTCTTGTGGGAGAACAACTCCATTTGGCTCACTAACTTCACACACCATCAGGCTTCCAAGCAGCTCTCAAGGAAACTCAGTTTTCACACTCTATGCTTAGTGCCCTTTGAGTGCATTATCTAGGAATGAACCTGGTAGAGCATCCCACACAAACGAATGCTCCACATGCGGGTTTCACATGCCACCAACTCCACATTCTCACGCAACTTCAGCGCCACAGCTGTTTTCAGATAGCCCTCAATGCAAAGGCTCTAGACGCAAATATTGGTGTGAGAGCTAATTCAATCAAGGAAACATTGCATGTTGGTGAAGGGCATATTGAAGAAGGATCAGCCGAGTGGTTCTTGTGGGAGAACAACTCCATTTGGCTCACTAACTTCACACACCATCAGGCTTCCAAGCAGCTCTCAAGGAAACTCAGTTTTCACACTCTATGCTTAGTGCCCTTTGAGTGCATTATCTAGGAATGAAGCTGGTAGAGCATCCCACACAAACGAATGCTCCACATGCGGGTTTCACATGCCACCAACTCCACATTCACAGGCAACTTCAGCGCCACAGCCCTTTTCAGATAGCCCTCAATGCAAAGGTTCTAGACGCAAATATTGGTGTGAGAGCTAATTCAATCAAGGAAACACTGCATGTTGGTGAAGGGCATATTGAAGAAGGATCAGCCGAGTGGTTCTTGTGGGAGAACAACTCCATTTGGCTCACTAACTTCACACACCATCAGGCTTCCAAGCAGCTCTCAAGGAAACTCAGTTTTCACACTCTATGCTTAGTGCCCTTTGAGTGCATTATCTAGGAATGAACCTGGTAGAGCATCCCACACAAACGAATGCTCCACATGCGGGTTTCACATGCCACCAACTCCACATTCACAGGCAACTTCAGCGCCACAGCCGTTTTCAGATAGCCCTCAATGCAAAGGCTCTAGACGCAAATATTGGTGTGAGAGCTAATTCAATCAAGGAAACACTGCATGTTGGTGAAGGGCATATTGAAGAAGGATCAGCCGAGTGGTTCTTGTGGGAGAACAACTCCATTTGGCTCACTAACTTCACACACCATCAGGCTTCCAAGCAGCTCTCAAGGAAACTCAGTTTTCACACTCTATGCTTAGTGCCCTTTGAGTACCTAGGACTGAAATGAAGCTTGATGAGCATCCCACACAAACGAATGCTCCACATGCGGGTTTCACATGCCACCAACTCCACATTCTCACGCAACTTCATCGCCACAGCCGTTTTCAGATAGCCCTCAATGCAAAGGCTCTAGACACAAATATTGGTGTGAGAGCTAATTCAATCAAGGAAACACTGCATGTTGGTGAAGGGCATATTGAAGAAGGATCAGCCGAGTGGTTCTTGTGGGAGAACAACTCCATTTGGCTCACTAACTTCACACACCATCAGGCTTCCAAGCAGCTCTCAAGGAAACTCAGTTTTCACACTCTATGCTTAGTGCCCTTTGAGTGGCTAGGACTGAAGTGAAGCTTGGTGAGCATCCCACACAAACGAATGCTCCACATGCGGGTTTCACATGCCACCAACTCCACATTCACAGGCAACTTCAGCGCCACAGCCGTTTTCAGATAGCCCTCAATGCAAAGGCTCTAAACGCAAATATTGGTGTGAGAGCTAATTCAATCAAGGAAACACTGCATGTTGGTGAAGGGCATATTGAAGAAGGATCAGCCGAGTGGTTCTTGTGGGAGAACAACTCCATTTGGCTCACTAACTTCACACACCATCAGGCTTCCAAGCAGCTCTCAAGGAAACTCAGTTTTCACACTCTATGCTTAGTGCCCTTTGAGTGCATTATCGAGGAATGAACCTGGTAGAGCATCCCACACAAACGAATGCTCCACATGCGGGTTTCACATGCCACCAACTCCACATTCTCACGCAACTTCAGCGCCACAGCTGTTTTCAGATAGCCCTCAATGCAAAGGCTCTAGACGCAAATATTGGTGTGAGAGCTAATTCAATCAAGGAAACATTGCATGTTGGTGAAGGGCATATTGAAGAAGGATCAGCCGAGTGGTTCTTGTGGGAGAACAACTCCATTTGGCTCACTAACTTCACACACCATCAGGCTTCCAAGCAGCTCTCAAGGAAACTCAGTTTTCACACTCTATGCTTAGTGCCCTTTGAGTGCATTATCTAGGAATGAAGCTGGTAGAGCATCCCACACAAACGAATGCTCCACATGCGGGTTTCACATGCCACCAACTCCACATTCACAGGCAACTTCAGCGCCACAGCCGTTTTCAGATAGCCCTCAATGCAAAGGTTCTAGACGCAAATATTGGTGTGAGAGCTAATTCAATCAAGGAAACACTGCATGTTGGTGAAGGGCATATTGAAGAAGGATCAGCCGAGTGGTTCTTGTGGGAGAACAACTCCATTTGGCTCACTAACTTCACACACCATCAGGCTTCCAAGCAGCTCTCAAGGAAACTCAGTTTTCACACTCTATGCTTAGTGCCCTTTGAGTGCATTATCTAGGAATGAACCTGGTAGAGCATCCCACACAAACGAATGCTCCACATGCGGGTTTCACATGCCACCAACTCCACATTCACAGGCAACTTCAGCGCCACAGCCGTTTTCAGATAGCCCTCAATGCAAAGGCTCTAGACGCAAATATTGGTGTGAGAGCTAATTCAATCAAGGAAACACTGCATGTTGGTGAAGGGCATATTGAAGAAGGATCAGCCGAGTGGTTCTTGTGGGAGAACAACTCCATTTGGCTCACTAACTTCACACACCATCAGGCTTCCAAGCAGCTCTCAAGGAAACTCAGTTTTCACACTCTATGCTTAGTGCCCTTTGAGTACCTAGGACTGAAATGAAGCTTGATGAGCATCCCACACAAACGAATGCTCCACATGCGGGTTTCACATGCCACCAACTCCACATTCACAGGCAAATTCAGCGCCACAGCCGTTTTCAGATAGCCCTCAATGCAAAGGCTCTAGACACAAATATTGGTGTGAGAGCTAATTCAATCAAGGAAACACTGCATGTTGGTGAAGGGCATATTGAAGAAGGATCAGCCGAGTGGTTCTTGTGGGAGAACAACTCCATTTGGCTCACTAACTTCACACACCATCAGGCTTCCAAGCAGCTCTCAAGGAAACTCAGTTTTCACACTCTATGCTTAGTGACCTTTGAGTGCATTATCTAGGAATGAACCTGGTAGAGCATCCCAAACAAACGAATGCTCCACATGCGGGTTTCACATGCCACCAACTCCACATTCACAGGCAACTTCAGCGCCACAGCCCTTTTCAAATAGCCCTCAATGCAAAGGCTCTAGACGCAAATATTGGTGTGAGAGCTAATTCAATCAAGGAAACACTGCATGTTGGTGAAGGGCATATTGAAGAAGAATCAGCCGAGTGGTTCTTGTGGGAGAACAACTCCATTTGGCTCACTAACTTCACACACCATCAGGCTTCCAAGCAGCTCTCAAGGAAACTCAGTTTTCACACTTTATGCTTAGTGCCCTTGAGTGCCTAGGACTGAAATGAAGCTGGTAGAGCATCCCACACAAACGAGTGCTCCACATGCGGGTTTCACATGCCACCAACTCCACATTCACAGGCAACTTCAGCGCCACAGCCGTTTTCAGATAACCCTCAATGCAAAGGCTCTAGACACAAATATTGGTGTGAGAGCTAATTCAATCAAGGAAACACTGCATGTTGGTGAAGGGCATATTGAAGAAGGATCAGCCGAGTGGTTCTTGTGGGAGAACAACTCCATTTGGCTCACTAACTTCACACACCATCAGGCTTCCAAGCAGCTCTCAAGGAAACTCAGTTTTCACACTCTATGCTTAGTGCCCTTTGAGTGCCTAGGACTGAAGTGAAGCTTGGTGAGCATCCCACACAAACGAATGCTCCACATGCGGGTTTCACATGCCACCAACTCCACATTCACAGGCAACTTCAGCGCCACAGCCCTTTTCAGATAGCCCTCAATGCAAAGGCTCTAGACGCAAATATTGGTGTGAGAGCTAATTCAATCAAGGAAACACTGCATGTTGGTGAAGGGCATATTGAAGAAGGATCAGCCGAGTGGTTCTTGTGGGAGAACAACTCCATTTGGCTCACTAACTTCACACACCATCAGGCTTCCAAGCAGCTCTCAAGGAAACTCAATTTTCACACTCTATGCTTAGTGCCCTTTGAGTGCATTATCTAGGAATGAACCTGGTAGAGCATCCCACACAAACGAATGCTCCACATGCGGGTTTCACATGCCACCAACTCCACATTCACAGGCAACTTCAGAGCCACAGCCGTTTTCAGATAGCCCTCAATGCAAAGGCTCTAGACGCAAATATTGGTGTGAGAGCTAATTCAATCAAGGAAACACTGCATGTTGGTGAAGGGCATATTGAAGAAGGATCAGCCGAGTGGTTCTTGTGGGAGAACAACTCTATTTGGCTCACTAACTTCACACACCATCAGGCTTCCAAGCAGCTCTCAAGGAAACTCAGTTTTCACACTCTATGCTTAGTGCCCTTTGAGTGCATTATCTAGAATGAACCTGGTAGAGCATCCCCCACACACGAATGCTCCACATGCGGGTTTCACATGCCACCAACTCCACATTCTCAGGCAACTTCAGCGCCACAGCCGTTTTCAGATAGCCCTCAATGCAAAGGCTCTAGACGCAAATATTGGTGTGAGAGCTAATTGAATCAAGGAAACACTGCATGTTGGTGAAGGGCATATTGAAGAAGGATCAGCCGAGTGGTTCTTGTGGGAGAACAACTCCATTTGGCTCACTAACTTCACACACCATCAGGCTTCCAAGCAGCTCTCAAGGAAACTCAGTTTTCACACTCTATGCTTAGTGCCCTTTGAGTGCATTATCTAGGAATGAACCTGGTAGAGCATCCCACACAAACGAATGCTCCACATGCGGGTTTCACATGCCACCAACTCCACATTCACAGGCAACTTCAGCGCCACAGCCGTTTTCAGATAGCCCTCAATGCAAAGGCTCTAGACGCAAATATTGGTGTGAGAGCTAATTCAATCAAGGAAACACTGCATGTTGGTGAAGGGCATATTGAAGAAGGATCAGCCGAGTGGTTCTTGTGGGAGAACAACTCCATTTGGCTCACTAACTTCACACACCATCAGGCTTCCAAGCAGCTCTCAAGGAAACTCAGTTTTCACACTCTATGCTTAGTGCCCTTTGAGTACCTAGGACTGAAATGATGCTTGATGAGCATCCCACACAAACGAATGCTCCACATGCGGGTTTCACATGCCACCAACTCCACATTCACAGGCAAATTCAGCGCCACAGCCGTTTTCAGATAGCCCTCAATGCAAAGGCTCTAGACACAAATATTGGTGTGAGAGCTAATTCAATCAAGGAAACACTGCATGTTGGTGAAGGGCATATTGAAGAAGGATCAGCCGAGTGGTTCTTGTGGGAGAACAACTCCATTTGGCTCACTAACTTCACACACCATCAGGCTTCCAAGCAGCTCTCAAGGAAACTCAGTTTTCACACTCTATGCTTAGTGACCTTTGAGTGCATTATCTAGGAATGAACCTGGTAGAGCATCCCAAACAAACGAATGCTCCACATGCGGGTTTCACATGCCACCAACTCCACATTCACAGGCAACTTCAGCGCCACAGCCCTTTTCAAATAGCCCTCAATGCAAAGGCTCTAGACGCAAATATTGGTGTGAGAGCTAATTCAATCAAGGAAACACTGCATGTTGGTGAAGGGCATATTGAAGAAGAATCAGCCGAGTGGTTCTTGTGGGAAAACAACTCCATTTGGCTCACTAACTTCACACACCATCAGGCTTCCAAGCAGCTCTCAAGGAAACTCAGTTTTCACACTTTATGCTTAGTGCCCTTGAGTGCCTAGGACTGAAATGAAGCTGGTAGAGCATCCCACACAAACGAGTGCTCCACATGCGGGTTTCACATGCCACCAACTCCACATTCACAGGCAACTTCAGCGCCACAGCCGTTTTCAGATAACCCTCAATGCAAAGGCTCTAGACACAAATATTGGTGTGAGAGCTAATTCAATCAAGGAAACACTGCATGTTGGTGAAGGGCATATTGAAGAAGGATCAGCCGAGTGGTTCTTGTGGGAGAACAACTCCATTTGGCTCACTAACTTCACACACCATCAGGCTTCCAAGCAGCTCTCAAGGAAACTCAGTTTTCACACTCTATGCTTAGTGCCCTTTCAGTGCCTAGGACTGAAGTGAAGCTTGGTGAGCATCCCACACAAACGAATGCTCCACATGCGGGTTTCACATGCCACCAACTCCACATTCACAGGCAACTTCAGCGCCACAGCCCTTTTCAGATAGCCCTCAATGCAAAGGCTCTAGACGCAAATATTGGTGTGAGAGCTAATTCAATCAAGGAAACACTGCATGTTGGTGAAGGGCATATTGAAGAAGGATCAGCCGAGTGGTTCTTGTGGGAGAACAACTCCATTTGGCTCACTAACTTCACACACCATCAGGCTTCCAAGCAGCTCTCAAGGAAACTCAGTTTTCACACTCTATGCTTAGTGCCCTTTGAGTGCATTATCTAGGAATGAACCTGGTAGAGCATCCCACACAAACGAATGCTCCACATGCGGGTTTCACATGCCACCAACTCCACATTCACAGGCAACTTCAGAGCCACAGCCGTTTTCAGATAGCCCTCAATGCAAAGGCTCTAGACGCAAATATTGGTGTGAGAGCTAATTCAATCAAGGAAACGCTGCATGTTGGTGAAGGGCATATTGAAGAAGGATCAGCCGAGTGGTTCTTGTGGGAGAACAACTCTATTTGGCTCACTAACTTCACACACCATCAGGCTTCCAAGCAGCTCTCAAGGAAACTCAGTTTTCACACTCTATGCTTAGTGCCCTTTGAGTGCATTATCTAGAATGAACCTGGTAGAGCGTCCCCCACACACGAATGCTCCACATGCGGGTTTCACATGCCACCAACTCCACATTCTCAGGCAACTTCAGCGCCGCAGCCGTTTTCAGATAGCCCTCAATGCAAAGGCTCTAGACGCAAATATTGGTGTGAGAGCTAATTGAATCAAGGAAACACTGCATGTTGGTGAAGGGCATATTGAAGAAGGATCAGCCGAGTGGTTCTTGTGGGAGAACAACTCCATTTGGCTCACTAACTTCACACACCATCAGGCTTCCAAGCAGCTCTCAAGGAAACTCAGTTTTCACACTTTATGCTTAATGCCCTTGAGTGCCTAGGACTGAAATGAAGCTGGTAGAGCATCCCACACAAACGAATGCTCCACATGCGGGTTTCACATGCCACCAACTCCACATTCTCACGCAACTTCAGCGCCACAGCCGTTTTCAGATAACCCTCAATGCAAAGGCTCTAGACACAAATATTGGTGTGAGAGCTAATTCAATCAAGGAAACACTGCATGTTGGTGAAGGGCATATTGAAGAAGGATCAGCCGAGTGGTTCTTGTGGGAGAACAACTCCATTTGGCTCACTAACTTCACACACCATCAGGCTTCCAAGCAGCTCTCAAGGAAACTCAGTTTTCACACTCTATGCTTAGTGCCCTTTGAGTGCATTATCTAGGAATGAACCTGGTAGAGCATCCCACAAAAACGAATGCTCCACATGCGGGTTTCACATGCCACCAACTCCACATTCACAGGCAACTTCAGCTCCACAGCCGTTTTCAGATAGCCCTCAATGCAAAGGCTCTAGACGCAAATATTGGTGTGAGAGCTAATTCAATCAAGGAAACACTGCATGTTGGTGAAGGGCATATTGAAGAAGGATCAGCCGAGTGGTTCTTGTGGGAGAACAACTCCATTTGGCTCACTAACTTCACACACCATCAGGCTTCCAAGCAGCTCTCAAGGAAACTCAGTTTTCACACTCTATGCTTAGTGCCCTTTGAGTACCTAGGACTGAAATGAAGCTTGATGAGCATCCCACACAAACGAATGCTCCACATGCGGGTTTCACATGCCACCAACTCCACATTCTCACGCAACTTCAGCGCCACAGCCGTTTTCAGATAGCCCTCAATGCAAAGGCTCTAGACACAAATATTGGTGTGAGAGCTAATTCAATCAAGGAAACACTGCATGTTGGTGAAGGGCATATTGAAGAAGGATCAGCCGAGTGGTTCTTGTGGGAGAACAACTCCATTTGGCTCACTAACTTCACACACCATCAGGCTTCCAAGCAGCTCTCAAGGAAACTCAGTTTTCACACTCTATGCTTAGTGCCCTTTGAGTACCTAGGACTGAAATGAAGCTTGATGAGCATCCCACACAAACGAATGCTCCACATGCGGGTTTCACATGCCACCAACTCCACATTCTCACGCAACTTCAGCGCCACAGCCGTTTTCAGATAGCCCTCAATGCAAAGGCTCTAGACATAAATATTGGTGTGAGAGCTAATTCAATCAAGGAAACACTGCATGTTGGTGAAGGGCATATTGAAGAAGGATCAGCCGAGTGGTTCTTGTGGGAGAACAACTCCATTTGGCTCACTAACTTCACACACCATCAGGCTTCCAAGCAGCTCTCAAGGAAACTCAGTTTTCACACTCTATGCTTAGTGCCCTTTGAGTGGCTAGGACTGAAGTGAAGCTTGGTGAGCATCCCACACAAACGAATGCTCCACATGCGGGTTTCACATGCCACCAACTCCACATTCACAGGCAACTTCAGCGCCACAGCCGTTTTCAGATAGCCCTCAATGCAAAGGCTCTAGACGCAAATATTGGTGTGAGAGCTAATTCAATCAAGGAAACACTGCATGTTGGTGAAGGGCATATTGAAGAAGGATCAGCCGAGTGGTTCTTGTGGGAGAACAACTCCATTTGGCTCACTAACTTCACACACCATCAGGCTTCCAAGCAGCTCTCAAGGAAACTCAGTTTTCACACTCTATGCTTAGTGCCCTTTGAGTGCATTATCTAGGAATGAACCTGGTAGAGCATCCCACACAAACGAATGCTCCACATGCGGGTTTCACATGCCACCAACTCCACATTCTCACGCAACTTCAGCGCCACAGCTGTTTTCAGATAGCCCTCAATGCAAAGGCTCTAGACGCAAATATTGGTGTGAGAGCTAATTCAATCAAGGAAACATTGCATGTTGGTGAAGGGCATATTGAAGAAGGATCAGCCGAGTGGTTCTTGTGGGAGAACAACTCCATTTGGCTCACTAACTTCACACACCATCAGGCTTCCAAGCAGCTCTCAAGGAAACTCAGTTTTCACACTCTATGCTTAGTGCCCTTTGAGTGCATTATCTAGGAATGAACCTGGTAGAGCATCCCACACAAACGAATGCTCCACATGCGGGTTTCACATGCCACCAACTCCACATTCACAGGCAACTTCAGAGCCACAGCCGTTTTCAGATAGCCCTCAATGCAAAGGCTCTAGACGCAAATATTGGTGTGAGAGCTAATTCAATCAAGGAAACACTGCATGTTGGTGAAGGGCATATTGAAGAAGGATCAGCCGAGTGGTTCTTGTGGGAGAACAACTCCATTTGGCTCACTAACTTCACACACCATCAGGCTTCCAAGCAGCTCTCAAGGAAACTCAGTTTTCACACTCTATGCTTAGTGCCCTTTGAGTGCATTATCTAGGAATGAACCTGGTAGAGCATCCCACACAAACGAATGCTCCACATGCGGGTTTCACATGCCACCAACTCCACATTCACAGGCAACTTCAGCGCCACAGCCGTTTTCAGATAGCCCTCAATGCAAAGGCTCTAGACGCAAATATTGGTGTGAGAGCTAATTCAATCAAGGAAACACTGCATGTTGGTGAAGGGCATATTGAAGAAGGATCAGCCGAGTGGTTCTTGTGGGAGAACAACTCCATTTGGCTCACTAACTTCACACACCATCAGGCTTCCAAGCAGCTCTCAAGGAAACTCAGTTTTCACACTCTATGCTTAGTGCCCTTTGAGTACCTAGGACTGAAATGAAGCTTGATGAGCATCCCACACAAACGAATGCTCCACATGCGGGTTTCACATGCCACCAACTCCACATTCACAGGCAACTTCAGCGCCACAGCCGTTTTCAGATAGCCCTCAATGCAAAGGCTCTAGACACAAATATTGGTGTGAGAGCTAATTCAATCAAGGAAACACTGCATGTTGGTGAAGGGCATATTGAAGAAGGATCAGCCGAGTGGTTCTTGTGGGAGAACAACTCCATTTGGCTCACTAACTTCACACACCATCAGGCTTCCAAGCAGCTCTCAAGGAAACTCAGTTTTCACACTCTATGCTTAGTGACCTTTGAGTGCATTATCTAGGAATGAACCTGGTAGAGCATCCCAAACAAACGAATGCTCCACATGCGGGTTTCACATGCCACCAACTCCACATTCACAGGCAACTTCAGCGCCACAGCCCTTTTCAAATAGCCCTCAATGCAAAGGCTCTAGACGCAAATATTGGTGTGAGAGCTAATTCAATCAAGGAAACACTGCATGTTGGTGAAGGGCATATTGAAGAAGAATCAGCCGAGTGGTTCTTGTGGGAGAACAACTCCATTTGGCTCACTAACTTCACACACCATCAGGCTTCCAAGCAGCTCTCAAGGAAACTCAGTTTTCACACTTTATGCTTAGTGCCCTTGAGTGCCTAGGACTGAAATGAAGCTGGTAGAGCATCCCACACAAACGAGTGCTCCACATGCGGGTTTCACATGCCACCAACTCCACATTCACAGGCAACTTCAGCGCCACAGCCGTTTTCAGATAACCCTCAATGCAAAGGCTCTAGACACAAATATTGGTGTGAGAGCTAATTCAATCAAGGAAACACTGCATGTTGGTGAAGGGCATATTGAAGAAGGATCAGCCGAGTGGTTCTTGTGGGAGAACAACTCCATTTGGCTCACTAACTTCACACACCATCAGGCTTCCAAGCAGCTCTCAAGGAAACTCAGTTTTCACACTCTATGCTTAGTGCCCTTTGAGTGCCTAGGACTGAAGTGAAGCTTGGTGAGCATCCCACACAAACGAATGCTCCACATGCGGGTTTCACATGCCACCAACTCCACATTCACAGGCAACTTCAGCGCCACAGCCCTTTTCAGATAGCCCTCAATGCAAAGGCTCTAGACACAAATATTGGTGTGAGAGCTAATTCAATCAAGGAAACACTGCATGTTGGTGAAGGGCATATTGAAGAAGGATCAGCCGAGTGGTTCTTGTGGGAGAACAACTCCATTTGGCTCACTAACTTCACACACCATCAGGCTTCCAAGCAGCTCTCAAGGAAACTCAGTTTTCACACTCTATGCTTAGTGACCTTTGAGTGCATTATCTAGGAATGAACCTGGTAGAGCATCCCAAACAAACGAATGCTCCACATGCGGGTTTCACATGCCACCAACTCCACATTCACAGGCAACTTCAGCGCCACAGCCCTTTTCAAATAGCCCTCAATGCAAAGGCTCTAGACGCAAATATTGGTGTGAGAGCTAATTCAATCAAGGAAACACTGCATGTTGGTGAAGGGCATATTGAAGAAGAATCAGCCGAGTGGTTCTTGTGGGAGAACAACTCCATTTGGCTCACTAACTTCACACACCATCAGGCTTCCAAGCAGCTCTCAAGGAAACTCAGTTTTCACACTTTATGCTTAGTGCCCTTGAGTGCCTAGGACTGAAATGAAGCTGGTAGAGCATCCCACACAAACGAGTGCTCCACATGCGGGTTTCACATGCCACCAACTCCACATTCACAGGCAACTTCAGAGCCACAGCCGTTTTCAGATAACCCTCAATGCAAAGGCTCTAGACACAAATATTGGTGTGAGAGCTAATTCAATCAAGGAAACACTGCATGTTGGTGAAGGGCATATTGAAGAAGGATCAGCCGAGTGGTTCTTGTGGGAGAACAACTCCATTTGGCTCACTAACTTCACACACCATCAGGCTTCCAAGCAGCTCTCAAGGAAACTCAGTTTTCACACTCTATGCTTAGTGCCCTTTGAGTGCCTAGGACTGAAGTGAAGCTTGGTGAGCATCCCACACAAACGAATGCTCCACATGCGGGTTTCACATGCCACCAACTCCACATTCACAGGCAACTTCAGCGCCACAGCCCTTTTCAGATAGCCCTCAATGCAAAGGCTCTAGACGCAAATATTGGTGTGAGAGCTAATTCAATCAAGGAAACACTGCATGTTGGTGAAGGGCATATTGAAGAAGGATCAGCCGAGTGGTTCTTGTGGGAGAACAACTCCATTTGGCTCACTAACTTCACACACCATCAGGCTTCCAAGCAGCTCTCAAGGAAACTCAGTTTTCACACTCTATGCTTAGTGCCCTTTGAGTGCCTAGGACTGAAGTGAAGCTTGGTGAGCATCCCACACAAACGAATGCTCCACATGCGGGTTTCACATGCCACCAACTCCACATTCACAGGCAACTTCAGCGCCACAGCCCTTTTCAGATAGCCCTCAATGCAAAGGCTCTAGACGCAAATATTGGTGTGAGAGCTAATTCAATCAAGGAAACACTGCATGTTGGTGAAGGGCATATTGAAGAAGGATCAGCCGAGTGGTTCTTGTGGGAGAACAACTCCATTTGGCTCACTAACTTCACACACCATCAGGCTTCCAAGCAGCTCTCAAGGAAACTCAGTTTTCACACTCTATGCTTAGTGCCCTTTGAGTGCATTATCTAGGAATGAACCTGGTAGAGCATCCCACACAAACGAATGCTCCACATGCGGGTTTCACATGCCACCAACTCCACATTCACAGGCAACTTCAGAGCCACAGCCGTTTTCAGATAGCCCTCAATGCAAAGGCTCTAGACGCAAATATTGGTGTGAGAGCTAATTCAATCAAGGAAACACTGCATGTTGGTGAAGGGCATATTGAAGAAGGATCAGCCGAGTGGTTCTTGTGGGAGAACAACTCTATTTGGCTCACTAACTTCACACACCATCAGGCTTCCAAGCAGCTCTCAAGGAAACTCAGTTTTCACACTCTATGCTTAGTGCCCTTTGAGTGCATTATCTAGAATGAACCTGGTAGAGCATCCCCCACACACGAATGCTCCACATGCGGGTTTCACATGCCACCAACTCCACATTCTCAGGCAACTTCAGCGCCACAGCCGTTTTCAGATAGCCCTCAATGCAAAGGCTCTAGACGCAAATATTGGTGTGAGAGCTAATTGAATCAAGGAAACACTGCATGTTGGTGAAGGGCATATTGAAGAAGGATCAGCCGAGTGGTTCTTGTGGGAGAACAACTCCATTTGGCTCACTAACTTCACACACCATCAGGCTTCCAAGCAGCTCTCAAGGAAACTCAGTTTTCACACTTTATGCTTAGTGCCCTTGAGTGCCTAGGACTGAAATGAAGCTGGTAGAGCATCCCACACAAACGAATGCTCCACATGCGGGTTTCACATGCCACCAACTCCACATTCTCACGCAACTTCAGCGCCACAGCCGTTTTCAGATAACCCTCAATGCAAAGGCTCTAGACACAAATATTGGTGTGAGAGCTAATTCAATCAAGGAAACACTGCATGTTGGTGAAGGGCATATTGAAGAAGGATCAGCCGAGTGGTTCTTGTGGGAGAACAACTCCATTTGGCTCACTAACTTCACACACCATCAGGCTTCCAAGCAGCTCTCAAGGAAACTCAGTTTTCACACTCTATGCTTAGTGCCCTTTGAGTGCATTATCGAGGAATGAACCTGGTAGAGCATCCCACACAAACGAATGCTCCACATGCGGGTTTCACATGCCACCAACTCCACATTCTCACGCAACTTCAGCGCCACAGCTGTTTTCAGATAGCCCTCAATGCAAAGGCTCTAGACGCAAATATTGGTGTGAGAGCTAATTCAATCAAGGAAACATTGCATGTTGGTGAAGGGCATATTGAAGAAGGATCAGCCGAGTGGTTCTTGTGGGAGAACAACTCCATTTGGCTCACTAACTTCACACACCATCAGGCTTCCAAGCAGCTCTCAAGGAAACTCAGTTTTCACACTCTATGCTTAGTGCCCTTTGAGTGCATTATCTAGGAATGAACCTGGTAGAGCATCCCACACAAACGAATGCTCCACATGCGGGTTTCACATGCCACCAACTCCACATTCACAGGCAACTTCAGAGCCACAGCCGTTTTCAGATAGCCCTCAATGCAAAGGCTCTAGACGCAAATATTGGTGTGAGAGCTAATTCAATCAAGGAAACACTGCATGTTGGTGAAGGGCATATTGAAGAAGGATCAGCCGAGTGGTTCTTGTGGGAGAACAACTCCATTTGGCTCACTAACTTCACACACCATCAGGCTTCCAAGCAGCTCTCAAGGAAACTCAGTTTTCACACTCTATGCTTAGTGCCCTTTGAGTGCATTATCTAGGAATGAACCTGGTAGAGCATCCCACACAAACGAATGCTCCACATGCGGGTTTCACATGCCACCAACTCCACATTCACAGGCAACTTCAGCGCCACAGCCGTTTTCAGATAGCCCTCAATGCAAAGGCTCTAGACGCAAATATTGGTGTGAGAGCTAATTCAATCAAGGAAACACTGCATGTTGGTGAAGGGCATATTGAAGAAGGATCAGCCGAGTGGTTCTTGTGGGAGAACAACTCCATTTGGCTCACTAACTTCACACACCATCAGGCTTCCAAGCAGCTCTCAAGGAAACTCAGTTTTCACACTCTATGCTTAGTGCCCTTTGAGTACCTAGGACTGAAATGAAGCTTGATGAGCATCCCACACAAACGAATGCTCCACATGCGGGTTTCACATGCCACCAACTCCACATTCACAGGCAACTTCAGCGCCACAGCCGTTTTCAGATAGCCCTCAATGCAAAGGCTCTAGACACAAATATTGGTGTGAGAGCTAATTCAATCAAGGAAACACTGCATGTTGGTGAAGGGCATATTGAAGAAGGATCAGCCGAGTGGTTCTTGTGGGAGAACAACTCCATTTGGCTCACTAACTTCACACACCATCAGGCTTCCAAGCAGCTCTCAAGGAAACTCAGTTTTCACACTCTATGCTTAGTGACCTTTGAGTGCATTATCTAGGAATGAACCTGGTAGAGCATCCCAAACAAACGAATGCTCCACATGCGGGTTTCACATGCCACCAACTCCACATTCACAGGCAACTTCAGCGCCACAGCCCTTTTCAAATAGCCCTCAATGCAAAGGCTCTAGACGCAAATATTGGTGTGAGAGCTAATTCAATCAAGGAAACACTGCATGTTGGTGAAGGGCATATTGAAGAAGAATCAGCCGAGTGGTTCTTGTGGGAGAACAACTCCATTTGGCTCACTAACTTCACACACCATCAGGCTTCCAAGCAGCTCTCAAGGAAACTCAGTTTTCACACTTTATGCTTAGTGCCCTTGAGTGCCTAGGACTGAAATGAAGCTGGTAGAGCATCCCACACAAACGAGTGCTCCACATGCGGGTTTCACATGCCACCAACTCCACATTTACAGGCAACTTCAGTGCCACAGCCGTTTTCAGATAGCCCTCAATGCAAAGGCTCTAGACGCAAATATTGGTGTGAGAGCTAATTCAATCAAGGAAACACTGCATGTTGGTGAAGGGCATATTGAAGAAGGATCAACCAAGTGGTCCTTGTGCAAGAACAACTCCATTTGGCTCACTAACTTCACACACCATCAGGCTTCCAAGCAGCTCTCAAGGAAACTCAGTTTTCACACTCTAAGCTTAGTGCCCTTTGAGTGCATTATCTAGGAATGAATCTAGTAGAGCATCCCACACAAACGAATGCTCCACATGCGGGTTTCACATGCCACCAACTCCACATTCACAGGCAACTTCAGCGCCACAGCCGTTTTCAGATAGCCCTCAATGCAAAGGCTCTAGACGCAAATATTGGTGTGAGAGCTAATTCAATCAAGGAAACACTGCATGTTGGTGAAGGGCATATTGAAGAAGGATCAGCCGAGTGGTTCTTGTGGGAGAACAACTCCATTTGGCTCACTAACTTCACACACCATCAGGCTTCCAAGCAGCTCTCAAGGAAACTCAGTTTTCACACTCTATGCTTAGTGCCCTGTGAGTGCATTATCTAGGAATGAACCTGGTAGAGCATCCCACACAAACGAATGCTCCACATGCGGGTTTCACATGCCACCAACTCCACATTCACAGGCAACTTCAGTGCCACAGCCGCTTTCAGATAGCCCTCAATGCAAAGGCTCTAGACGCAAATATTGGTGTGAGAGCTAATTCAATCAAGGAAACACTGCATGTTGGTGAAGGGCATATTGAAGAAGGATCAGCCGAGTGGTTCTTGTGGGAGAACAACTCCATTTGGCTCACTAACTTCACACACCATCAGGCTTCCAAGCAGCTCTCAAGGAAACTCAGTTTTCACACTCTATGCTTAGTGCCCTTTGAGTGCCTAGGACTGAAGTGAAGCTTGGTGAGCATCCCACACAAACGAATGCTCCACATGCGGGTTTCACATGCCACCAACTCCACATTCACAGGCAACTTCAGCGCCACAGCCCTTTTCAGATAGCCCTCAATGCAAAGGCTCTAGACGCAAATATTGGTGTGAGAGCTAATTCAATCAAGGAAACACTGCATGTTGGTGAAGGGCATATTGAAGAAGGATCAGCCGAGTGGTTCTTGTGGGAGAACAACTCCATTTGGCTCACTAACTTCACACACCATCAGGCTTCCAAGCAGCTCTCAAGGAAACTCAGTTTTCACACTCTATGCTTAGTGCCCTTTGAGTGCATTATCTAGGAATGAACCTGGTAGAGCATCCCACACAAACGAATGCTCCACATGCGGGTTTCACATGCCACCAACTCCACATTCACAGGCAACTTCAGAGCCACAGCCGTTTTCAGATAGCCCTCAATGCAAAGGCTCTAGACGCAAATATTGGTGTGAGAGCTAATTCAATCAAGGAAACACTGCATGTTGGTGAAGGGCATATTGAAGAAGGATCAGCCGAGTGGTTCTTGTGGGAGAACAACTCTATTTGGCTCACTAACTTCACACACCATCAGGCTTCCAAGCAGCTCTCAAGGAAACTCAGTTTTCACACTCTATGCTTAGTGCCCTTTGAGTGCATTATCTAGAATGAACCTGGTAGAGCATCCCCCACACACGAATGCTCCACATGCGGGTTTCACATGCCACCAACTCCACATTCTCAGGCAACTTCAGCGCCACAGCCGTTTTCAGATAGCCCTCAATGCAAAGGCTCTAGACGCAAATATTGGTGTGAGAGCTAATTCAATCAAGGAAACACTGCATGTTGGTGAAGGGCATATTGAAGAAGGATCAGCCGAGTGGTTCTTGTGGGAGAACAACTCCATTTGGCTCACTAACTTCACACACCATCAGGCTTCCAAGCAGCTCTCAAGGAAACTCAGTTTTCACACTTTATGCTTAGTGCCCTTGAGTGCCTAGGACTGAAATGAAGCTGGTAGAGCATCCCACACAAACGAATGCTCCACATGCGGGTTTCACATGCCACCAACTCCACATTCTCACGCAACTTCAGCGCCACAGCCGTTTTCAGATAATCCTCAATGCAAAGGCTCTAGACACAAATATTGGTGTGAGAGCTAATTCAATCAAGGAAACACTGCATGTTGGTGAAGGGCATATTGAAGAATGATCAGCCGAGTGGTTCTTGTGGGAGAACAACTCCATTTGGCTCACTAACTTCACACACCATCAGGCTTCCAAGCAGCTCTCAAGGAAACTCAGTTTTCACACTCTATGCTTAGTGCCCTTTGAGTGCATTATCTAGGAATGAACCTGGTAGAGCATCCCACACAAACGAATGCTCCACATGCGGGTTTCACATGCCACCAACTCCACATTCACAGGCAACTTCAGCGCCACAGCCGTTTTCAGATAGCCCTCAATGCAAAGGCTCTAGACGCAAATATTGGTGTGAGAGCTAATTGAATCAAGGAAACACTGCATGTTGGTGAAGGGCATATTGAAGAAGGATCAGCCGAGTGGTTCTTGTGGGAGAACAACTCCATTTGGCTCACTAACTTCACACACCATCAGGCTTCCAAGCAGCTCTCAAGGAAACTCAGTTTTCACACTCTATGCTTAGTGCCCTTTGAGTACCTAGGACTGAAATGAAGCTTGATGAGCATCCCACACAAACGAATGCTCCACATGCGGGTTTCACATGCCACCAACTCCACATTCTCACGCAACTTCAGCGCCACAGCCGTTTTCAGATAGCCCTCAATGCAAAGGCTCTAGACACAAATATTGGTGTGAGAGCTAATTCAATCAAGGAAACACTGCATGTTGGTGAAGGGCATATTGAAGAAGGATCAGCCGAGTGGTTCTTGTGGGAGAACAACTCCATTTGGCTCACTAACTTCACACACCATCAGGCTTCCAAGCAGCTCTCAAGGAAACTCAGTTTTCACACTCTATGCTTAGTGCCCTTTGAGTGCATTATCGAGGAATGAACCTGGTTGAGCATCCCACACAAACGAATGCTCCACATGCGGGTTTCACATGCCACCAACTCCACATTCACAGGCAACTTCAGCGCCACAGCCCTTTTCAGATAGCCCTCAATGCAAAGGCTCTAGACGCAAATATTGGTGTGAGAGCTAATTCAATCAAGGAAACACTGCATGTTGGTGAAGGGCATATTGAAGAAGGATCAGCCGAGTGGTTCTTGTGGGAGAACAACTCCATTTGGCTCACTAACTTCACACACCATCAGGCTTCCAAGCAGCTCTCAAGGAAACTCAGTTTTCACACTCTATGCTTAGTGCCCTTTGAGTGCATTATCTAGGAATGAACCTGGTAGAGCATCCCACACAAATGAATGCTCCACATGCGGGTTTCACATGCCACCAACTCCACATTCACAGGCAACTTCAGCGCCACAGCCGTTTTCAGATAGCCCTCAATGCAAAGGCTCTAGACGCAAATATTGGTGTGAGAGCTAATTCAATCAAGGAAACACTGCATGTTGGTGAAGGGCATATTGAAGAAGGATCAGCCGAGTGGTTCTTGTGGGAGAACAACTCCATTTGGCTCACTAACTTCACACACCATCAGGCTTCCAAGCAGCTCTCAAGGAAACTCAGTTTTCACACTCTATGCTTAGTGCCCTTTGAGTGCATTATCGAGGAATGAACCTGGTAGAGCATCCCACACAAACGAATGCTCCACATGCGGGTTTCACATGCCACCAACTCCACATTCACAGGCAACTTCAGCGCCACAGCCGTTTTCAGATAGCCCTCAATGCAAAGGCTCTAGACGCAAATATTGGTGTGAGAGCTAATTCAATCAAGGAAACACTGCATGTTGGTGAAGGGCATATTGAAGAAGGATCAGCCGAGTGGTTCTTGTGGGAGAACAACTCCATTTGGCTCACTAACTTCACACACCATCAGGCTTCCAAGCAGCTCTCAAGGAAACTCAGTTTTCACACTCTATGCTTAGTGCCCTTTGAGTACCTAGGACTGAAATGAAGCTTGATGAGCATCCCACACAAACGAATGCTCCACATGCGGGTTTCACATGCCACCAACTCCACATTCTCACGCAACTTCAGCGCCACAGCCGTTTTCAGATAGCCCTCAATGCAAAGGCTGTAGACGCAAATATTGGTGTGAGAGCTAATTCAATCAAGGAAACACTGCATGTTGGTGAAGGGCATATGGAAGAAGGATCAGCCGAGTGGTTCTTGTGGGAGAACAACTCCATTTGGCTCACTAACTTCACACACCATCAGGCTTCCAAGCAGCTCTCAAGGAAACTCAGTTTTCACACTCTATGCTTAGTGCCCTTTGAGTGGCTAGGACTGAAGTGAAGCTTGGTGAGCATCCCACACAAACGAATGCTCCACATGCGGGTTTCACATGCCACCAACTCCACATTCACAGGCAACTTCAGCGCCACAGCCGTTTTCAGATAGCCCTCAATGCAAAGGCTCTAGACGCAAATATTGGTGTGAGAGCTAATTCAATCAAGGAAACACTGCATGTTGGTGAAGGGCATATTGAAGAAGGATCAGCAGAGTGGTTCTTGTGGGAGAACAACTCCATTTGGCTCACTAACTTCACACACCATCAGGCTTCCAAGCAGCTCTCAAGGAAACTCAGTTTTCACACTCTATGCTTAGTGCCCTTTGAGTGCATTATCGAGGAATGAACCTGGTAGAGCATCCCACACAAACGAATGCTCCACATGCGGGTTTCACATGCCACCAACTCCACATTCTCACGCAACTTCAGCGCCACAGCTGTTTTCAGATAGCCCTCAATGCAAAGGCTCTAGACGCAAATATTGGTGTGAGAGCTAATTCAATCAAGGAAACATTGCATGTTGGTGAAGGGCATATTGAAGAAGGATCAGCCGAGTGGTTCTTGTGGGAGAACAACTCCATTTGGCTCACTAACTTCACACACCATCAGGCTTCCAAGCAGCTCTCAAGGAAACTCAGTTTTCACACTCTATGCTTAGTGCCCTTTGAGTGCATTATCTAGGAATGAACCTGGTAGAGCATCCCACACAAACGAATGCTCCACCTGCGGGTTTCACATGCCACCAACTCCACATTCACAGGCAACTTCAGCGCCACAGCCGTTTTCAGATAGCCCTCAATGCAAAGGCTCTAGACGCAAATATTGGTGTGAGAGCTAATTCAATCAAGGAAACACTGCATGTTGGTGAAGGGCATATTGAAGAAGGATCAGCCGAGTGGTTCTTGTGGGAGAACAACTCCATTTGGCTCACTAACTTCACACACCATCAGGCTTCCAAGCAGCTCTCAAGGAAACTCAGTTTTCACACTCTATGCTTAGTGCCCTTTGAGTGCATTATCTAGGAATGAACCTGGTAGAGCATCCCCCACACACGAATGCTCCACATGCGGGTTTCACATGCCACCAACTCCACATTCTCAGGCAACTTCAGCGCCACAGCCGTTTTCAGATAGCCCTCAATGCAAAGGCTCTAGACGCAAATATTGGTGTGAGAGCTAATTGAATCAAGGAAACACTGCATGTTGGTGAAGGGCATATTGAAGAAGGATCAGCCGAGTGGTTCTTGTGGGAGAACAACTCCATTTGGCTCACTAACTTCACACACCATCAGGCTTCCAAGCAGCTCTCAAGGAAACTCAGTTTTCACACTTTATGCTTAGTGCCCTTGAGTGCCTAGGACTGAAATGAAGCTGGTAGAGCATCCCACACAAACGAATGCTCCACATGCGGGTTTCACATGCCACCAACTCCACATTCACAGGCAACTTCAGCGCCACAGCCGCTTTCAGATAGCCCTCAATGCAAAGGCTCTAGACGCAAATATTGGTGTGAGAGCTAATTCAATCAAGGAAACACTGCATGTTGGTGAAGGGCATATTGAAGAAGGATCAGCCGAGTGGTTCTTGTGGGAGAACAACTCCATTTGGCTCACTAACTTCACACACCATCAGGCTTCCAAGCAGCTCTCAAGGAAACTCAGTTTTCACACTCTATGCTTAGTGCCCTTTGAGTACCTACGACTGAAATGAAGCTTGATGAGCATCCCACACAAACGAATGCTCCACATGCGGGTTTCACATGCCACCAACTCCACATTCACAGGCAACTTCAGCGCCACAGCCGTTTTCAGATAGCCCTCAATGCAAAGGCTCTAAACGCAAATATTGGTGTGAGAGCTAATTCAATCAAGGAAACACTGCATGTTGGTGAAGGGCATATTGAAGAAGGATCAGCCGAGTGGTTCTTGTGGGAGAACAACTCCATTTGGCTCACTAACTTCACACACCATCAGGCTTCCAAGCAGCTCTCAAGGAAACTCAGTTTTCACACTCTATGCTTAGTGCCCTTTGAGTGCATTATCGAGGAATGAACCTGGTAGAGCATCCCACACAAACGAATGCTTAACATGCGGGTTTCACATGCCACAAACTCCACATTCTCACGCAACTTCAGCGCCACAGCTGTTTTCAGATAGCCCTCAATGCAAAGGCTCTAGACGCAAATATTGGTGTGAGAGCTAATTCAATCAAGGAAACATTGCATGGTGGTGAAGGGCATGTTGAAGAAGGATCAGCCGAGTGGTTCTTGTGGGAGAACAACTCCATTTCGCTCACTAACTTCACACACCATCAGGCTTCCAAGCAGCTCTCAAGGAAACTCAGTTTTCACACTCTATGCTTAGTGCCCTTTGAGTGCATTATCTAGGAATGAAGCTGGTAGAGCATCCCACACAAACGAATGCTCCACATGCGGGTTTCACATGCCACCAACTCCACATTCACAGGCAACTTCAGCGCCACAGCCGTTTTCAGATAGCCCTCAATGCAAAGGTTCTAGACGCAAATATTGGTGTGAGAGCTAATTCAATCAAGGAAACACTGCATGTTGGTGAAGGGCATATTGAAGAAGGATCAGCCGAGTGGTTCTTGTGGGAGAACAACTCCATTTGGCTCACTAACTTCACACACCATCAGGCTTCCAAGCAGCTCTCAAGGAAACTCAGTTTTCACACTCTATGCTTAGTGCCCTTTGAGTGCATTATCTAGGAATGAACCTGGTAGAGCATCCCACACAAACGAATGCTCCACATGCGGGTTTCACATGCCACCAACTCCACATTCACAGGCAACTTCAGCGCCACAGCCGTTTTCAGATAGCCCTCAATGCAAAGGCTCTAGACGCAAATATTGGTGTGAGAGCTAATTCAATCAAGGAAACACTGCATGTTGGTGAAGGGCATATTGAAGAAGGATCAGCCGAGTGGTTCTTGTGGGAGAACAACTCCATTTGGCTCACTAACTTCACACACCATCAGGCTTCCAAGCAGCTCTCAAGGAAACTCAGTTTTCACACTCTATGCTTAGTGCCCTTTGAGTACCTAGGACTGAAATGAAGCTTGATGAGCATCCCACACAAACGAATGCTCCACATGCGGGTTTCACATGCAACCAACTCCACATTCTCACGCAACTTCATCGCCACAGCCGTTTTCAGATAGCCCTCAATGCAAAGGCTCTAGACACAAATATTGGTGTGAGAGCTAATTCAATCAAGGAAACACTGCATGTTGGTGAAGGGCATATTGAAGAAGGATCTGCCAAGTGGTTCTTGTGGGAGAACAACTCCATTTGGCTCACTAACTTCACACACCATCAGGCTTCCAAGCAGCTCTCAAGGAAACTCAGTTTTCACACTCTATGCTTAGTGCCCTTTGAGTGCATTATCTAGGAATGAAGCTGGTAGAGCATCCCACACAAACGAATGCTCCACATGCGGGTTTCACATGCCACCAACTCCACATTCACAGGCAACTTCAGCGCCACAGCCGTTTTCAGATAGCCCTCAATGCAAAGGCTCTAGACGCAAATATTGGTGTGAGAGCTAATTCAATCAAGGAAACACTGCATGTTGGTGAAGGGCATATTGAAGAAGGATCAGCCGAGTGGTTCTTGTGGGAGAACAACTCCATTTGGCTCACTAACTTCACACACCATCAGGCTTCCAAGCAGCTCTCAAGGAAACTCAGTTTTCACACTCTATGCTTAGTGCCCTTTGAGTGCATTATCTAGGAATGAACCTGGTAGAGCATCCCACACAAACGAATGCTCCACATGCGGGTTTCACATGCCACCAACTCCACATTCACAGGCAACTTCAGCGCCACAGCCGTTTTCAGATAGCCCTCAATGCAAAGGCTCTAGACGCAAATATTGGTGTGAGAGCTAATTCAATCAAGGAAACACTGCATGTTGGTGAAGGGCATATTGAAGAAGGATCAGCCGAGTGGTTCTTGTGGGAGAACAACTCCATTTGGCTCACTAACTTCACACACCATCAGGCTTCCAAGCAGCTCTCAAGGAAACTCAGTTTTCACACTCTATGCTTAGTGCCCTTTGAGTACCTAGGACTGAAATGAAGCTTGATGAGCATCCCACACAAACGAATGCTCCACATGCGGGTTTCACATGCCACCAACTCCACATTCACAGGCAAATTCAGCGCCACAGCCGTTTTCAGATAGCCCTCAATGCAAAGGCTCTAGACGCAAATATTGGTGTGAGAGCTAATTCAATCAAGGAAACACTGCATGTTGGTGAAGGGCATATTGAAGAAGGATCAGCCGAGTGGTTCTTGTGGGAGAACAACTCCATTTGGCTCACTAACTTCACACACCATCAGGCTTCCAAGCAGCTCTCAAGGAAACTCAGTTTTCACACTCTATGCTTAGTGCCCTTTGAGTACCTAGGACTGAAATGAAGCTTGATGAGCATCCCACACAAACGAATGCTCCACATGCGGGTTTCACATGCAACCAACTCCACATTCTCACGCAACTTCATCGCCACAGCCGTTTTCAGATAGCCCTCAATGCAAAGGCTCTAGACACAAATATTGGTGTGAGAGCTAATTCAATCAAGGAAACACTGCATGTTGGTGAAGGGCATATTGAAGAAGGATCTGCCAAGTGGTTCTTGTGGGAGAACAACTCCATTTGGCTCACTAACTTCACACACCATCAGGCTTCCAAGCAGCTCTCAAGGAAACTCAGTTTTCACACTCTATGCTTAGTGCCCTTTGAGTGCATTATCTAGGAATGAAGCTGGTAGAGCATCCCACACAAACGAATGCTCCACATGCGGGTTTCACATGCCACCAACTCCACATTCACAGGCAACTTCAGCGCCACAGCCGTTTTCAGATAGCCCTCAATGCAAAGGCTCTAGACGCAAATATTGGTGTGAGAGCTAATTCAATCAAGGAAACACTGCATGTTGGTGAAGGGCATATTGAAGAAGGATCAGCCGAGTGGTTCTTGTGGGAGAACAACTCCATTTGGCTCACTAACTTCACACACCATCAGGCTTCCAAGCAGCTCTCAAGGAAACTCAGTTTTCACACTCTATGCTTAGTGCCCTTTGAGTGCATTATCTAGGAATGAACCTGGTAGAGCATCCCACACAAACGAATGCTCCACATGCGGGTTTCACATGCCACCAACTCCACATTCACAGGCAACTTCAGCGCCACAGCCGTTTTCAGATAGCCCTCAATGCAAAGGCTCTAGACGCAAATATTGGTGTGAGAGCTAATTCAATCAAGGAAACACTGCATGTTGGTGAAGGGCATATTGAAGAAGGATCAGCCGAGTGGTTCTTGTGGGAGAACAACTCCATTTGGCTCACTAACTTCACACACCATCAGGCTTCCAAGCAGCTCTCAAGGAAACTCAGTTTTCACACTCTATGCTTAGTGCCCTTTGAGTACCTAGGACTGAAATGAAGCTTGATGAGCATCCCACACAAACGAATGCTCCACATGCGGGTTTCACATGCCACCAACTCCACATTCACAGGCAAATTCAGCGCCACAGCCGTTTTCAGATAGCCCTCAATGCAAAGGCTCTAGACGCAAATATTGGTGTGAGAGCTAATTCAATCAAGGAAACACTGCATGTTGGTGAAGGGCATATTGAAGAAGGATCAGCCGAGTGGTTCTTGTGGGAGAACAACTCCATTTGGCTCACTAACTTCACACACCATCAGGCTTCCAAGCAGCTCTCAAGGAAACTCAGTTTTCACACTCTATGCTTAGTGCCCTTTGAGTACCTAGGACTGAAATGAAGCTTGATGAGCATCCCACACAAACGAATGCTCCACATGCGGGTTTCACATGCAACCAACTCCACATTCTCACGCAACTTCATCGCCACAGCCGTTTTCAGATAGCCCTCAATGCAAAGGCTCTAGACACAAATATTGGTGTGAGAGCTAATTCAATCAAGGAAACACTGCATGTTGGTGAAGGGCATATTGAAGAAGGATCTGCCAAGTGGTTCTTGTGGGAGAACAACTCCATTTGGCTCACTAACTTCACACACCATCAGGCTTCCAAGCAGCTCTCAAGGAAACTCAGTTTTCACACTCTATGCTTAGTGCCCTTTGAGTGCATTATCTAGGAATGAAGCTGGTAGAGCATCCCACACAAACGAATGCTCCACATGCGGGTTTCACATGCCACCAACTCCACATTCACAGGCAACTTCAGCGCCACAGCCGTTTTCAGATAGCCCTCAATGCAAAGGCTCTAGACGCAAATATTGGTGTGAGAGCTAATTCAATCAAGGAAACACTGCATGTTGGTGAAGGGCATATTGAAGAAGGATCAGCCGAGTGGTTCTTGTGGGAGAACAACTCCATTTGGCTCACTAACTTCACACACCATCAGGCTTCCAAGCAGCTCTCAAGGAAACTCAGTTTTCACACTCTATGCTTAGTGCCCTTTGAGTGCATTATCTAGGAATGAACCTGGTAGAGCATCCCACACAAACGAATGCTCCACATGCGGGTTTCACATGCCACCAACTCCACATTCACAGGCAACTTCAGCGCCACAGCCGTTTTCAGATAGCCCTCAATGCAAAGGCTCTAGACGCAAATATTGGTGTGAGAGCTAATTCAATCAAGGAAACACTGCATGTTGGTGAAGGGCATATTGAAGAAGGATCAGCCGAGTGGTTCTTGTGGGAGAACAACTCCATTTGGCTCACTAACTTCACACACCATCAGGCTTCCAAGCAGCTCTCAAGGAAACTCAGTTTTCACACTCTATGCTTAGTGCCCTTTGAGTACCTAGGACTGAAATGAAGCTTGATGAGCATCCCACACAAACGAATGCTCCACATGCGGGTTTCACATGCCACCAACTCCACATTCACAGGCAAATTCAGCGCCACAGCCGTTTTCAGATAACCCTCAATGCAAAGGCTCTAGACACAAATATTGGTGTGAGAGCTAATTCAATCAAGGAAAACACTGCATGTTGGTGAAGGGCATATTGAAGAAGGATCAGCCGAGTGGTTCTTGTGGGAGAACAACTCCATTTGGCTCACTAACTTCACACACCATCAGGCTTCCAAGCAGCTCTCAAGGAAACTCAGTTTTTCACACTCTATGCTTAGTGACCTTTGAGTGCATTATCTAGGAATGAACCTGGTAGAGCATCCCAAACAAACGAATGCTCCACCATGCGGGTTTCACATGCCACCAACTCCACATTCACAGGCAACTTCAGCGCCACAGCCCTTTTCAAATAGCCCTCAATGCAAAGGCTCTAGACGCAAATATTGGTGTGTGAGAGCTAATTCAATCAAGGAAACACTGCATGTTGGTGAAGGGCATATTGAAGAAGAATCAGCCGAGTGGTTCTTGTGGGGAGAACAACTCCATTTGGCTCACTAACTTCACACACCATCAGGCTTCCAAGCAGCTCTCAAGGAAACTCAGTTTTCACACTTTATGCTTAGTGCCCTTGAGTGCCTAGGACTGAAATGAAGCTGGTAGAGCATCCCACACAAACGAGTGCTCCACATGCGGGTTTCACATGCCACCAACTCCACATTCACAGGCAACTTCAGCGCCACAGCCGTTTTCAGATAACCCTCAATGCAAAGGCTCTAGACACAAATATTGGTGTGAGAGCTAATTCAATCAAGGAAACACTGCATGTTGGTGAAGGGCATATTGAAGAAGGATCAGCCGAGTGGTTCTTGTGGGAGAACAACTCCATTTGGCTCACTAACTTCACACACCATCAGGCTTCCAAGCAGCTCTCAAGGAAACTCAGTTTTCACACTCTATGCTTAGTGCCCTTTGAGTGCCTAGGACTGAAGTGAAGCTTGGTGAGCATCCCACACAAACGAATGCTCCACATGCGGGTTTCACATGCCACCAACTCCACATTCACAGGCAACTTCAGCGCCACAGCCCTTTTCAGATAGCCCTCAATGCAAAGGCTCTAGACGCAAATATTGGTGTGAGAGCTAATTCAATCAAGGAAACACTGCATGTTGGTGAAGGGCATATTGAAGAAGGATCAGCCGAGTGGTTCTTGTGGGAGAACAACTCCATTTGGCTCACTAACTTCACACACCATCAGGCTTCCAAGCAGCTCTCAAGGAAACTCAGTTTTCACACTCTATGCTTAGTGCCCTTTGAGTGCATTATCTAGGAATGAACCTGGTAGAGCATCCCACACAAACGAATGCTCCACATGCGGGTTTCACATGCCACCAACTCCACATTCACAGGCAACTTCAGAGCCACAGCCGTTTTCAGATAGCCCTCAATGCAAAGGCTCTAGACGCAAATATTGGTGTGAGAGCTAATTCAATCAAGGAAACACTGCATGTTGGTGAAGGGCATATTGAAGAAGGATCAGCCGAGTGGTTCTTGTGGGAGAACAACTCCATTTGGCTCACTAACTTCACACACCATCAGGCTTCCAAGCAGCTCTCAAGGAAACTCAGTTTTCACACTCTATGCTTAGTGCCCTTTGAGTGCATTATCTAGAATGAACCTGGTAGAGCATCCCCCACACACGAATGCTCCACATGCGGGTTTCACATGCCACCAACTCCACATTCTCAGGCAACTTCAGCGCCACAGCCGTTTTCAGATAGCCCTCAATGCAAAGGCTCTAGACGCAAATATTGGTGTGAGAGCTAATTGAATCAAGGAAACACTGCATGTTGGTGAAGGGCATATTGAAGAAGGATCAGCCGAGTGGTTCTTGTGGGAGAACAACTCTATTTGGCTCACTAACTTCACACACCATCAGGCTTCCAAGCAGCTCTCAAGGAAACTCAGTTTTCACACTCTATGCTTAGTGCCCTTTGAGTACCTAGGACTGAAATGAAGCTTGATGAGCATCCCACACAAACGAATGCTCCACATGCGGGTTTCACATGCCACCAACTCCACATTCTCACGCAACTTCATCGCCACAGCCGTTTTCAGATAGCCCTCAATGCAAAGGCTCTAGACACAAATATTGGTGTGAGAGCTAATTCAATCAAGGAAACACTGCATGTTGGTGAAGGGCATATTGAAGAAGGATCAGCCGAGTGGTTCTTGTGGGAGAACAACTCCATTTGGCTCACTAACTTCACACACCATCAGGCTTCCAAGCAGCTCTCAAGGAAACTCAGTTTTCACACTCTATGCTTAGTGCCCTTTGAGTGGCTAGGACTGAAGTGAAGCTTGGTGAGCATCCCACACAAACGAATGCTCCACATGCGGGTTTCACATGCCACCAACTCCACATTCACAGGCAACTTCAGCGCCCACAGCCGTTTTCAGATAGCCCTCAATGCAAAGGCTCTAGACGCAAATATTGGTGTGAGAGCTAATTCAATCAAGGAAACACTGCATGTTGGTGAAGGGCATATTGAAGAAGGATCAGCCGAGTGGTTCTTGTGGGAGAACAACTCCATTTGGCTCACTAACTTCACACACCATCAGGCTTCCTAAGCAGCTCTCAAGGAAACTCAGTTTTCACACTCTATGCTTAGTGCCCTTTGAGTGCATTATCGAGGAATGAACCTGGTAGAGCATCCCACACAAACGAATGCTCCACATGCGGGTTTCACATGCCACCAACTCCACATTCTCACGCAACTTCAGCGCCACAGCTGTTTTCAGATAGCCCTCAATGCAAAGGCTCTAGACGCAAATATTGGTGTGAGAGCTAATTCAATCAAGGAAACATTGCATGTTGGTGAAGGGCATATTGAAGAAGGATCAGCCGAGTGGTTCTTGTGGGAGAAACAACTCCATTTGGCTCACTAACTTCACACACCATCAGGCTTCCAAGCAGCTCTCAAGGAAACTCAGTTTTCACACTCTATGCTTAGTGCCCTTTGAGTGCATTATCTAGGAATGAACCTGGTAGAGCATCCCACACAAACGAATGCTCCACATGCGGGTTTCACATGCCACCAACTCCACATTCACAGGCAACTTCAGAGCCACAGCCGTTTTCAGATAACCCTCAATGCAAAGGCTCTAGACGCAAATATTGGGTGTGAGAGCTAATTCAATCAAGGAAACACTGCATGTTGGTGAAGGGCATATTGAAGAAGGATCAGCCGAGTGGTTCTTGTGGGAGAACAACTCCATTTGGCTCACTAACTTCACACACCATCAGGCTTCCAAGCAGCTCTCAAGGAAACTCAGTTTTCACACTCTATGCTTAGTGCCCTTTGAGTGCATTATCTAGGAATGAACCTGGTAGAGCATCCACACAAACTGAATGCTCCACATGCGGGTTTCACATGCCACCAACTCCACATTCACAGGCAACTTCAGCGCCACAGCCGTTTTCAGATAGCCCTCAATGCAAAGGCTCTAGACGCAAATATTGGTGTGAGAGCTAATTCAATCAAGGAAACACTGCATGTTGGTGAAGGGCATATTGAAGAAGGATCAGCCGAGTGGTTCTTGTGGGAGAACAACTCCATTTGGCTCACTAACTTCACACACCATCAGGCTTCCAAGCAGCTCTCAAGGAAACTCAGTTTTCACACTCTATGCTTAGTGCCCTTTGAGTACCTAGGACTGAAATGAAGCTTGATGAGCATCCCACACAAACGAATGCTCCACATGCGGGTTTCACATGCCACCAACTCCACATTCTCACGCAACTTCATCGCCACAGCCGTTTTCAGATAGCCCTCAATGCAAAGGCTCTAGACACAAATATTGGGTGTGAGAGCTAATTCAATCAAGGAAACACTGCATGTTGGTGAAGGGCATATTGAAGAAGGATCAGCCGAGTGGTTCTTGTGGGAGAACAACTCCATTTGGCTCACTAACTTCACACACCATCAGGCTTCCAAGCAGCTCTCAAGGAAACTCAGTTTTCACACTCTATGCTTAGTGCCCTTTGAGTGGCTAGGACTGAAGTGAAGCTTGGTGAGCATCCCACACAAACGAATGCTCCACATGCGGGTTTCACATGCCACCAACTCCACATTCACAGGCAACTTCAGCGCCACAGCCGTTTTCAGATAGCCCTCAATGCAAAGGCTCTAAACGCAAATATTGGTGAGAGAGCTAATTCAATCAAGGAAACACTGCATGTTGGTGAAGGGCATATTGAAGAAGGATCAGCCGAGTGGTTCTTGTGGGAGAACAACTCCATTTGGCTCACTAACTTCACACACCATCAGGCTTCCAAGCAGCTCTCAAGGAAACTCAGTTTTCACACTCTATGCTTAGTGCCCTTTGAGTGCATTATCGAGGAATGAACCTGGTAGAGCATCCCACACAAACGAATGCTCCACATGCGGGTTTCACATGCCACCAACTCCACATTCTCACGCAACTTCAGCGCCACAGCTGTTTTCAGATAGCCCTCAATGCAAAGGCTCTAGACGCAAATATTGGTGTGAGAGCTAATTCAATCAAGGAAACATTGCATGTTGGTGAAGGGCATATTGAAGAAGGATCAGCCGAGTGGTTCTTGTGGGAGAACAACTCCATTTGGCTCACTAACTTCACACACCATCAGGCTTCCAAGCAGCTCTCAAGGAAACTCAGTTTTCACACTCTATGCTTAGTGCCCTTTGAGTGCATTATCTAGGAATGAAGCTGGTAGAGCATCCCACACAAACGAATGCTCCACATGCGGGTTTCACATGCCACCAACTCCACATTCACAGGCAACTTCAGCGCCACAGCCCTTTTCAGATAGCCCTCAATGCAAAGGCTCTAGACGCAAATATTGGTGTGAGAGCTAATTCAATCAAGGAAACACTGCATGTTGGTGAAGGGCATATTGAAGAAGGATCAGCCGAGTGGTTCTTGTGGGAGAACAACTCCATTTGGCTCACTAACTTCACACACCATCAGGCTTCCAAGCAGCTCTCAAGGAAACTCAGTTTTCACACTCTATGCTTAGTGCCCTTTGAGTGCATTATCTAGGAATGAACCTGGTAGAGCATCCCACACAAACGAATGCTCCACATGCGGGTTTCACATGCCACCAACTCCACATTGACAGGCAACTTCAGCGCCACAGCCGTTTTCAGATAGCCCTCAATGCAAAGGCTCTAGACGCAAATATTGGTGTGAGAGCTAATTCAATCAAGGAAACACTGCATGTTGGTGAAGGGCATATTGAAGAAGGATCAGCCGAGTGGTTCTTGTGGGAGAACAACTCCATTTGGCTCACTAACTTCACACACCATCAGGCTTCCAAGCAGCTCTCAAGGAAACTCAGTTTTCACACTCTATGCTTAGTGCCCTTTGAGTACCTAGGACTGAAATGAAGCTTGATGAGCATCCCACACAAACGAATGCTCCACATGCGGGTTTCACATGCCACCAACTCCACATTCACAGGCAAATTCAGCGCCACAGCCGTTTTCAGATAACCCTCAATGCAAAGGCTCTAGACACAAATATTGGTGTGAGAGCTAATTCAATCAAGGAAACACTGCATGTTGGTGAAGGGCATATTGAAGAAGGATCAGCCGAGTGGTTCTTGTGGGAGAACAACTCCATTTGGCTCACTAACTTCACACACCATCAGGCTTCCAAGCAGCTCTCAAGGAAACTCAGTTTTCACACTCTATGCTTAGTGACCTTTGAGTGCATTATCTAGGAATGAACCTGGTAGAGCATCCCAAACAAACGAATGCTCCACATGCGGGTTTCACATGCCACCAACTCCACATTCACAGGCAACTTCAGCGCCACAGCCCTTTTCAAATAGCCCTCAATGCAAAGGCTCTAGACGCAAATATTGGTGTGAGAGCTAATTCAATCAAGGAAACACTGCATGTTGGTGAAGGGCATATTGAAGAAGAATCAGCCGAGTGGTTCTTGTGGGAGAACAACTCCATTTGGCTCACTAACTTCACACACCATCAGGCTTCCAAGCAGCTCTCAAGGAAACTCAGTTTTCACACTTTATGCTTAGTGCCCTTGAGTGCCTAGGACTGAAATGAAGCTGGTAGAGCATCCCACACAAACGAGTGCTCCACATGCGGGTTTCACATGCCACCAACTCCACATTCACAGGCAACTTCAGCGCCACAGCCGTTTTCAGATAACCCTCAATGCAAAGGCTCTAGACACAAATATTGGTGTGAGAGCTAATTCAATCAAGGAAACACTGCATGTTGGTGAAGGGCATATTGAAGAAGGATCAGCCGAGTGGTTCTTGTGGGAGAACAACTCCATTTGGCTCACTAACTTCACACACCATCAGGCTTCCAAGCAGCTCTCAAGGAAACTCAGTTTTCACACTCTATGCTTAGTGCCCTTTGAGTGCCTAGGACTGAAGTGAAGCTTGGTGAGCATCCCACACAAACGAATGCTCCACATGCGGGTTTCACATGCCACCAACTCCACATTCACAGGCAACTTCAGCGCCACAGCCCTTTTCAGATAGCCCTCAATGCAAAGGCTCTAGACGCAAATATTGGTGTGAGAGCTAATTCAATCAAGGAAACACTGCATGTTGGTGAAGGGCATATTGAAGAAGGATCAGCCGAGTGGTTCTTGTGGGAGAACAACTCCATTTGGCTCACTAACTTCACACACCATCAGGCTTCCAAGCAGCTCTCAAGGAAACTCAGTTTTCACACTCTATGCTTAGTGCCCTTTGAGTGCATTATCTAGGAATGAACCTGGTAGAGCATCCCACACAAACGAATGCTCCACATGCGGGTTTCACATGCCACCAACTCCACATTCACAGGCAACTTCAGAGCCACAGCCGTTTTCAGATAGCCCTCAATGCAAAGGCTCTAGACGCAAATATTGGTGTGAGAGCTAATTCAATCAAGGAAACACTGCATGTTGGTGAAGGGCATATTGAAGAAGGATCAGCCGAGTGGTTCTTGTGGGAGAACAACTCTATTTGACTCACTAACTTCACACACCATCAGGCTTCCAAGCAGCTCTCAAGGAAACTCAGTTTTCACACTCTATGCTTAGTGCCCTTTGAGTGCATTATCTAGAATGAACCTGGTAGAGCATCCCCCACACACGAATGCTCCACATGCGGGTTTCACATGCCACCAACTCCACATTCTCAGGCAACTTCAGCGCCACAGCCGTTTTCAGATAGCCCTCAATGCAAAGGCTCTAGACGCAAATATTGGTGTGAGAGCTAATTGAATCAAGGAAACACTGCATGTTGGTGAAGGGCATATTGAAGAAGGATCAGCCGAGTGGTTCTTGTGGGAGAACAACTCCATTTGGCTCACTAACTTCACACACCATCAGGCTTCCAAGCAGCTCTCAAGGAAACTCAGTTTTCACACTTTATGCTTAATGCCCTTGAGTGCCTAGGACTGAAATGAAGCTGGTAGAGCATCCCACACAAACGAATGCTCCACATGCGGGTTTCACATGCCACCAACTCCACATTCTCACGCAACTTCAGCGCCACAGCCGTTTTCAGATAGCCCTCAATGCAAAGGCTCTAGACACAAATATTGGTGTGAGAGCTAATTCAATCAAGGAAACACTGCATGTTGGTGAAGGGCATATTGAAGAAGGATCAGCCGAGTGGTTCTTGTGGGAGAACAACTCCATTTGGCTCACTAACTTCACACACCATCAGGCTTCCAAGCAGCTCTCAAGGAAACTCAGTTTTCACACTCTATGCTTAGTGCCCTTTGAGTGCATTATCTAGGAATGAACCTGGTAGAGCATCCCACACAAACGAATGCTCCACATGCGGGTTTCACATGCCACCAACTCCACATTCACAGGCAACTTCAGCGCCACAGCCGTTTTCAGATAGCCCTCAATGCAAAGGCTCTAGACGCAAATATTGGTGTGAGAGCTAATTCAATCAAGGAAACACTGCATGTTGGTGAAGGGCATATTGAAGAAGGATCAGCCGAGTGGTTCTTGTGGGAGAACAACTCCATTTGGCTCACTAACTTCACACACCATCAGGCTTCCAAGCAGCTCTCAAGGAAACTCAGTTTTCACACTCTATGCTTAGTGCCCTTTGAGTACCTAGGACTGAAATGAAGCTTGATGAGCATCCCACACAAACGAATGCTCCACATGCGGGTTTCACATGCCACCAACTCCACATTCTCACGCAACTTCATCGCCACAGCCGTTTTCAGATAGCCCTCAATGCAAAGGCTCTAGACACAAATATTGGTGTGAGAGCTAATTCAATCAAGGAAACACTGCATGTTGGTGAAGGGCATATTGAAGAAGGATCAGCCGAGTGGTTCTTGTGGGAGAACAACTCCATTTGGCTCACTAACTTCACACACCATCAGGCTTCCAAGCAGCTCTCAAGGAAACTCACTTTTCACACTCTATGCTTAGTGCCCTTTGAGTGGCTAGGACTGAAGTGAAGCTTGGTGAGCATCCCACACAAACGAATGCTCCACATGCGGGTTTCACATGCCACCAACTCCACATTCACAGGCAACTTCAGCGCCACAGCCGTTTTCAGATAGCCCTCAATGCAAAGGCTCTAGACGCAAATATTGGTGTGAGAGCTAATTCAATCAAGGAAACACTGCATGTTGGTGAAGGGCATATTGAAGAAGGATCAGCCGAGTGGTTCTTGTGGGAGAACAACTCCATTTGGCTCACTAACTTCACACACCATCAGGCTTCCAAGCAGCTCTCAAGGAAACTCAGTTTTCACACTCTATGCTTAGTGCCCTTTGAGTGCATTATCGAGGAATGAACCTGGTAGAGCATCCCACACAAACGAATGCTCCACATGCGGGTTTCACATGCCACCAACTCCACATTCTCACGCAACTTCAGCGCCACAGCTGTTTTCAGATAGCCCTCAATGCAAAGGCTCTAGACGCAAATATTGGTGTGAGAGCTAATTCAATCAAGGAAACATTGCATGTTGGTGAAGGGCATATTGAAGAAGGATCAGCCGAGTGGTTCTTGTGGGAGAACAACTCCATTTGGCTCACTAACTTCACACACCATCAGGCTTCCAAGCAGCTCTCAAGGAAACTCAGTTTTCACACTCTATGCTTAGTGCCCTTTGAGTGCATTATCTAGGAATGAACCTGGTAGAGCATCCCACACAAACGAATGCTCCACATGCGGGTTTCACATGCCACCAACTCCACATTCACAGGCAACTTCAGAGCCACAGCCGTTTTCAGATTGCCCTCAATGCAAAGGCTCTAGACGCAAATATTGGTGTGAGAGCTAATTCAATCAAGGAAACACTGCATGTTGGTGAAGGGCATATTGAAGAAGGATCAGCCGAGTGGTTCTTGTGGGAGAACAACTCCATTTGGCTCACTAACTTCACACACCATCAGGCTTCCAAGCAGCTCTCAAGGAAACTCAGTTTTCACACTCTATGCTTAGTGCCCTTTGAGTGCATTATCTAGGAATGAACCTGGTAGAGCATCCCACACAAACGAATGCTCCACATGCGGGTTTCACATGCCACCAACTCCACATTCACAGGCAACTTCAGCGCCACAGCCGTTTTCAGATAGCCCTCAATGCAAAGGCTCTAGACGCAAATATTGGTGTGAGAGCTAATTCAATCAAGGAAACACTGCATGTTGGTGAAGGGCATATTGAAGAAGGATCAGCCGAGTGGTTCTTGTGGGAGAACAACTCCATTTGGCTCACTAACTTCACA